>NC_054414.1:20333627-20346127 GCF_017976425.1 Toxotes jaculatrix | reverse complement strand
TGTTATTTTTAGCAGATGGAAGCATTGCTCAGAGGTTCACCCAGTAAACGCAGCTCAGTCATTTAACAGACTGAATGAAAGACAGACAGGAGGATGCAGGACAAACTGTCCCGACCTCAAAACCAGAGGACACGAAGGTTTTGACTTCAGAGACGTGAGGTGGGACAGTCTAATGTCTGGTAAACGGAAATTGTTCATTGTTTTTACAACAGAAACAGGTTTTTTAGGTGATTTTGACAGAAATAAACAGAAGAACCAACAAGGTTTGATAGTTTAAGGACAAAACAAATAAACTGGCAACATGTCAGCACAAAACATAAAAATATAAAGAGCCAAGACCAGAGCCCTGAGGGGCCCCACCCGTTTAGCTGGTTTATCACCTGCTCAGCTGTTCTCCGCCTGTACACTGGTCTGATATCATCACAATAAGGTGCCAAAAATGAGCGTTTCAAAGATGATTATGAAGCTAAAATTTGAAAATGTGTTTAAATAAAAAACCTTCCCTGCTTTCTGATACTTTTATATTTGAGATTTAACTGTGTATCTGTTTGTTTATTTTTTTTGTTTTGTTTTTACATCGTTTGTAGAAATAAAAATATACGCAAAATTCATTTCAGAAAAGCAGATGTCAGCTTCTCTGTGTCTTGTCTCCAATATCTCAGCTCAAAACCAAATCTTGAGATTTGTTAACACAGTGATGACAAACAGGGACTGGACTATTTCCTGGAAACCAACGCTGTGGAATCAGATTTCTGCAGGAACAGTAGCTGCTGTCGGTCGGTCATGAGGACAAACCGACACATAAACACTCTAAAAATAGTTTGTGATAGTGAGAAAGAGATTAACTGCCACAGCTCAGGGCCGGGATCCAATCCCCCCGACCTCCACCCTGCTGAAGTGTCCCTGAGCAAAACACTCAATCCTGCAAAACCAAGAGAGGCTTCAGCTACAGATTAACCAGGGAAACATGGAACACACGCATTCCCGCATGGAGGGCATGATGGGAAATATCAGCCACAAAGCAATGTCCCTGACTGACAGCTGGTCACCTGTGTGTGTGTGTGCTGTATTGAATCCATACCATAAGAGGAGACTGACAGTGTTCAGCTTCACTCTGTCACATGACCGACAGTCATCTGATACACGACACAACAGATAGTGTTACACCAGAACTGTGTGTGTGTGTGTGTGTGTGTGTGTGTGGTGTGTGTGTGTGAGAAAGTGGATCTGTTTGGATCTGTATCTCTCCCTATGCACCACACGTTACATGATGTTGTTATTTATCTTATTTACTGAGCCGTGCAGAGCCTCAGACGCTGGACTGAGTGTCTCTCTGCGGTGAGGACGCTTCGTTCTGCGGCTGCACACACGTAAAACCGACACCGTCACGTCCACAGTCGTGTGTAAAACACTGTCCTCCATCATCAGTCCCATCAGGCTCAGGGACTCACACCGGGCTGAAATAAACTTTGATTCGCTGCAGGAGCCGACGGGCTCAGAGCTGAGAGCTCAGTCAGCTCAATGGGCTTTAACACATCCTTTCATTTAACTCTCTGATAAACACCAACAGTTTGTGAGACACAAAACACCTGAGAGGACAGAACTTTATTCAGTGACTGTGTCCTTCACTGTGACCTGCTTCTGACGCTGGTATTATTAGCTGTTCTTACATAAGTTACACCGAGCGTCCAGTTACTGCTGTAAACACTCACTACAGAGACTTAGAGCACGATGCCGACACGTTTCAGGCTGATGCTGCTTCCAGTTCATTTCCATCAAACTGAAGCTGCAGATACTTTATGATAATCGTTTTTATTTAAAGTGAGAAAAAGTATTCGTATAATTCATCACAGTTTAAATGATAATAATGTGTTAGAATAGTTTTCTGTTAATCAACTAACTGATTTATCTTTGTGAACTTTTTGTGGAGATGGAGCTGCATTATTTCATTTTTCTATCAGATAAAGAAATGAGTTTTTTTCAGTGTCATATTTCATTTGGCTCCTTTTTCAGGGAAAAATGAGGCGAAGTTATGAAATAAAATTATATTGTTGGAATTAAGAAAAGTGCTTAAGCTGAGTGGTGGTTAAGAGCCCATGTTTGTTTGTTTGTGTGTTAAACCTACTTGGCTTTGGCCTCAGCGTCTTCGTAGCCTTTATTTGAGACGTCGTCTAATCCACCAATGAGATGCTTGAATGAGCTGAGGAGGAAAGAGAGAGCAGCCAATCAGCAGACAGCTGATTTTTGTTTTACTCGTTTTTCTTTTTCTGTTTTTCTCCTGTTTTTATTGCACTGGGATTAACAAACTGGACACAAACAGTACACAGTGTAACAGCACAGTGACGTGTGAGTAGCTGGACGTTGTAGTTAGCTGTGAGGACCAGCAGGGGGCAGCAGGCAGCTGTTAAGAAACCAGCAGCTTCACTCTGCAGGTGAAAATCTGACAGATCAGCAAACAAAACTCAGCTCACTCACTCATAAAGAGACAGTTCATCAAAATCACAGATGGAAACTCAGCATCAGACAGTTTCTCTTATAATTTATGTTTTTATCTTCTGTGCTTTTCAGTGAAAACATTAATATGATATAAGACCACATAATGTCTCACTCTCTGTCGATAACCAGGCAGGTGACGGTCTCCGCAGCAATGACGTTGGCTGTTCTGACGTCCTCCCTGTGGATACAAAACACACACACACAGACACACACAGATTCATCAATCAATTTGGCTGAATGTGCTCACGTTTGTCCTTCTGTCCTTGTGAGGACCCTCATTTCCTAGCACCTTACAAAAACCTCAAACTAATCTGGGCGGCTGGGGGTCGGACTGCCGACCCTGGGATTAATGGACCAGCCTCAAACAGCCCTGTGAAGTGAGGACCAGCCAAATGTCCTTGCTTTGCAAAATGTCGTCCCTCTTAAAAACTTTTTAAAACAAACTTCAAAATGTTTCCAAAATTGACCACAATTTTAAAAACTTTATTTCACTTTATAAAAGTGTCTTCACTTTCTAAAATACCTTTATTTTCCAAAAATGTCCTTTGTCACATAAATGTCTCCACATTTTAAACAAGGCCTCTTTCTAAAACTCGCAACTACTTTCCAAAATTGTCCTCACAATGTCCGTATGGTCAAAAAATGGCTTCCCATTTCAAAGCATCCTCCCTTTTACACACTTTTTTAAACAAATTTCAAAACGTCCTCAATTTTCATGAAATTATCTGACTTTCCAAAAATGTCTTCACTTTATAAAAATGTCCCTCCTTTGCAAAAGTTTCTTCATTTACCAAAATCATCTACAATCGCAGAAGACTTCAGAAAACGTTCTGATTTTAAAAAATGCCATTGGCTACCAAATGTCCTCACTGACCATGGCCAGGTCTGAAACTGAACTGGGTCCTCACAGAGACAGAAGTACAAGACACAGGGACGCACACGGACAGTGGATGTGTAAATAGCGCTCCCCTGAGGAAACAGTGAAACACACTTCAAACCAATTAGCAGCAGCTGTGCCGACGGCAGGAGGTCAGGAAACCAGCAGTGTGACAAACTGTTTCCAGTATAACAGAAGGAGAAGGCTCATTATCTCAACATCACACTGAGAAGACAAACAAAACATATATGTTCTGATTGACACGCCAAATATCTCTGATTTATAAAACAAATGAATGAACAAATACCTTCACGTGTCTCTCTGTCTGTCCATGTGAGGACTGAATTGATTTAATTCCCTGCTGGGTCACTCTCGCCTCCACCGTAACAGGCCTTAACACACACGTCAGTCTGATGCTTCCAGGCTTTTAGCGCCCATTAGCTTCCATGTTTTTAGCGTGTGCTGTGTTTCTGCTCCGTCAATACTCCATGAAAAATTCACACAGTCTCATAAGTTACGGAACATTTGACCAGCTGTGATGTCGAGTCGTGATCAAACGTGTTTTCCATTCGCTGCTATACTGCATCATTTTTAGACACGTCACACACACACACACACACACACACACACACACACACACACACACACACACACACACACACACACACACACAGACGAGCTGTCCATCAAACCTTTAATAAACTGCTTCAGTCCTGTTAACCTCGTTTCCTGTCAGACTCTCTCTGCTGCTCACTGAGATTTATGTTGTTATGAAGAGCTGAGGAATGATGACCGTGACCTTTGACCCTCAATAACTACAGCACGCACACATACTCACACATAAAAAAGTGCATTTGGATGGTTCTGTCTGTCAAACACGTAGAGGACAGACATGACCCCCCCCCCCGTGGCCCTCAAAAGAATGAGTAGTAAAGCTAATGGATGGGTTCAGGTTTAGAAGTTAAGGGTTCAGACCTTTGGGGTCAGAGGTCACATGATCTTACCCCTGTAGTGCCCTCTCTCCAAACCAGTCTCCCCTGGTGAGCTCTCTGAGGTGTACCGGCTCCTGATTGGCTGAGTCCTCCTGGGTCACGTTCACCTGACAGAAGGTGTCATTACCATTTATGAGCAGATGATCAGGGTGAGTCAGCGGATCAATACAATAACAATGAAGAAATCAATGAGAGTGAGAGAGAAGTGGTTAAACTGCTGGTACCTTTCCTTTGCTGATGATGAAGAAGGTGTCTCCTCTGGCTCCCTGTCTGATGATGTACTCTCCATCTTCATAATGAGTCTGAACACACACAAGTCAGTGTCTGATTGGAGGATTTACACAGTGACTCCACATAAGAAGAAGACAGTCGTTAGTAGGGACGTCTTCTCTGCGCTGCAGCGTCTCGGTCTGTGCGCTGCAGATTAAATTAAATAATTAACCACAAGTAAAAACTGTTGATGCAACATGAATGTTGTTATGAGCGAATAGTTGAGCTGGTAAACTTCCCGGGTGTAGATCCCATCCATGTTCACTGTGGGTCAGAGTCAGAGACGAGATCAGATACACTCTGTTCACGTGTCCTTGTTTCCCCGAGTCTCCACAGTGGACAGTGGACAGCAGCAACAAACCACAAAGATCAGTTTGTTTTCAGCTTCATCTGCTGAAAGAGGAAAGTTTCTCTGTTCTCACCTTAAACCTCAGCTCAGACGCACCTGCAGGATTTATGACATCACATCAACTTTAGCACCAACTGTTCATTTGCAGTGACGGAGGCTGCTGTACTGTACAAAGGTGTGTATGGGAGGAGACAGTCTCACCTCCTCCATGACGTCAGCCAGTTTACTGAGAGTCTCCTCTGGAAGACCCTGGAAGGTGGGGACGCTGCAGAGAGACAGAGCCAGAGATTTGTCCTTAGATTCATTCTGCGTTTCTTCTTCTTTCTTTGTCCCATTTCTAACTTTACTCTTTACAATGTGGACGTGTTATAAACTGATTGTTCTAATTTACAAAACTTTAGGTAATTTAGTGACGTGAGGCGGAAACAATGCAGCCTGAGATCTGTCTGTAATTTGACACCAGCCTCTGCTCACGCTCCTGCAGTCGCATCAGAATCTGACGGATTATATCTTTAAACCTGCAGAGAGCCAGAGGCTGAGGTGGAACTGGGACACAGCGAGTGTCTCTGTGGGGCTTGAACCTGTGACTCAGTCTGTACTTTGCTTCTTGCAGCAGCAGTTGAGTGCAGTCACCTCTTGAGGAAGTCCATGTACTCTGCGTGTTTGATGAGTCCAGTTCTCATCATGATGGTCTGGAAACACTGACGGTCGATCGCCCACAGCTTCACGTGGGTCAGAGCTGCAAAACACACATTGAACACTGTAAATTTCTTCACTTCTTCCACCTTCACGAGGGTTTGTGTTGTTTCTGTAACATCGTAAATCGGTTTCAACTCTCGCTCGGGTCAGAGCTGCAGATCCATCAGTCAGGAAAACGACCTCTGGCTGCAGCTGCTCGAGAAACACACGAGGATCTGGACGTCATTATTAAATGATCCTGGTGTGTGTACATGCATATATGAATACATACTACTGTGTGTGTGTGTGTGTGTGTGTGTGTGTGTATGTGTGTGTGTGTGTGTGTGTGTGAGAGAGAGAGGCTGAGATCAGATAAAAACATAAAGGGTCGCACTGCTGTGTGTGTGTGCATACAGCATGCAGGTGTTGTCATGGCAACAGTACACGCATCCTTGTACGTGTTGTTAACATGCATCCAGCTCAGGCCGCGCAGCTTTCAGTTTTATATCAGTGATGAAAACCTGAGGTGAAGCTGTTGCTTAGCAACATGAACCAAACTGAAAGAGCACAGGTAAAAGTCAGCAGCACAGACTCCCGCTCTTCATTTTCACTTTCTTCTCACAAACAGTCAAAGTTTCTGTCAGAAAATCCGAGTCCTTTCGTCCCGGGTCTCAGCTGATACTGAGTCTGTCCTGTTTCCCTACAGGACGCAGACAGGTGCTCAACCTACACCTGAAAAATGAGATCAGAGACAGCTTCATTCATCCTGAGGGAAATGTTGAGGACAGATTATGAATGTTTAAAGTTTCAGCATTGACTGTATCAGGGATAAAATGAGACACTGAGGGGACACGTCTCTGCTGTCCCTGCAGGAAAGGATCAGGTTTCTCTGGAGTCCGGAGCTCAGCGTGGAGACACCTTCATGATGATGCAGGTTCGATTCTGCAGATGGCCCAGGACAGATGACACAAAAGCTCTTTGTTCTCCATCAGCAGCTCCACTACAGAGACTCTGTTTATCACAGCAGGTGTGACGAGCAACAGAAATCAAACGCACCTCCAGTGTCTGAGACGAACCTGCAGGCCGTGATCGTCGTCAGGGAGCAAACATTAATTAGAGTTTACTTTCAGAGGAGAGTGAATTTATCCATTTCAGTCCTGAACACGACGAACAGCCGTTCTTCACACCTGTGTGATGCTTCGGCCTGAGACCTGAACGGTCATAAAACCCCTCAGCCATGAGAGCGGAGGTCTGAGTCAGGACACCTCGTCCTCGTCTCTCAGCTGCAGAGTCACTGTCTGCTGTGACTCACCTGGGAAAGTCTTTTTTAATATCGTCTTTATGAAGCTGGGAGAGGGTTTCATACCTCAGCATCCAGAGGGGCCATTCACAGCCGTGCTCAGCAGAAACACGGTGGCTTTGGTCCGTCTGTTCTAACTGCTCTGACACGTCAGCATCATTTCAGTATAACGAACATTTAGTTTGTTTCTGCTTCTTTTATTTCTCATTTATTTTTGCTGTTAGCTAGCAGCTAATCAGACCTTAGCTAAAGTGCATTGTGCATAAGAATCTTTTCCTGACAGCGACCCCTGGTGGTTGAGTGCTTATCACTGTCCTCTCTCAGAAGCATTATGTTGCTACAGCCCAACAGAACCAAAGTCATCCTGCAAACTGCTGCAACTAAAACTCCAGCATGAAAAATCCAGTTTCAGTAAAAGTAAAGTGAATGTAAGAACGAGCAGCTGATAGAACTCTGTACACACCAGGATGCACAGCTTCTCTGCAGCGCTGAAAACATACAGCCTCTGTTTGGTCATTACTTTTTATTTCTTGTTTCCACTGCCTTATGGCCTGCTGTCTGTTGCTACGGAGATACCAAGTGTCTCTGTAACCACGGAAACACCAGGAGACACTCCACAGCAGCAAATATGATCAGCTGAGAAGAGTTGAACGTGCTGAGGTGAGTGTGTGTGTTTCAGGTGGACTCTCATCACGGCTCAGTGCTTATTATTCATGTTTATTAATGACTAACTGGTGTGTGAACATTAGAAATGTGTGTGTGTGTGTTAAAGGTCAGAGGGTCAAATAGAAATGGAAGCATTAGATAATTTGATATGATCCTGAACACACACACACACGTTGGTACTTCTATACCTGTGAGGACAGTCACTGACTTTGTGCATTGCCTCTAACCGTAACCATCACAACTTAAAGCCAAGCTCTGACCGACACCTGATCCTAACCTGAACCCTTCAAACAGGACTTTCGAGTGAACTTTTTAAACTGCGTCTCGAAAAATCACTTTTGTAGGTTCAGACCAGACCCTGAAGAAATTTTCCCTCATTTAAGAAATTTGAAAAACCTTCTCTTAGCTGCAGAGTTTAGTGTCAGTTTGACGTGAATTTGTGAAACAGCAACTTAACTTAGAGTCGACTATTTTCTGTTCCTGTTAACGGATTTGAATTATTCAGGTGCAGTGGTTCAGCTCACACTGAGCGCTCTGCGTTAAAGTGTGAAAGCAGGGAAACTCCAGCTGGAGCTGCGTGTTAATGTGAAGATAACGAGCAAAAAGCTTCAGCAAACGGAAACGAATCCCCTCGAACCCAGCGCTGTTGCCAAGAGACACTGATGCCAAAACTTAGTTCATTGGCTGAACCGGATGGTGTTGCCTGGCAACCGCTGCTTAGCGAGTGCTCTACCAGGAAGCCCTGACAAAAAGTTGGAGGCTGACACACACACACACTGCTGTCAGAGTTGTTGTTCATTCTCTTCTCCTGAACTTTCAGTTTCCTCCAGTACTCTGGACCCAAACGTCAACGCACGAGGAAAAACTTCCAGTTACTAAATTAATCCAATCCATAATCCAGTGTGTGGAATGTTTTTGTCTAAAGATAATAAGGTTCGTTCTCATTCAGCACAAAACATCAGAGAAACATCTTCATGTTTACTGGTCAGTGCTGCACATCTCCTTTACCCTGAAAACTACCAGGAAGAAAAACATATCAGAGAACACAGTTTTTTTCAGGGTACATTTCATCCATGACCCAGAAACGGAGAGCTCCATACAATAATCCTGATCTCACTGCTTTTTACTTTTTTTTGATTATTCAAAGCAAACAAGGTCTGAAAATGTGTGAAAAAGTCGGTTATTAACTTGTAAACTGAGCAAGACATTTAACAACATCAGTGCGAAGGAGCTGGGATTAGCACAGCAGCTAATTTTCACCCATAGTTCCAACACAACTTAATACTCACAAATGCTAAACATGTTAGCAGCATGTTGAGCCGGACATAAAACAGGATTTTTCCTCTGGGAACGTGTTCGGGAACCGTCCTGTTTTAACTGGACGTTACCTCTTTACACAGACAGACACAGACATCAGTCACTCGCAGTGTACTCACTCCTGACAGTAGCCGTCCTGGTGCAGTTGTAGAGGATGGCCAGCTCTCCGAACACTTTGCCCGGTCCCATCGTACACAACTTCATCCCCTCTTTAGTCACCTCCACCTTCCCCTCTGGGTGAGAGACAGTCACACACAGTGGGACAGAAGGAGAGAGAGGAAAGAAAACCATGAACATAGTTTATACATTTGAATCTGTCCTCTTTGTTTCTGATCGTCTCGTCACTCCCCAACGTCATGAAAACAAAATATTAAACCACCAAAATAATAAAACCTGAGCAGCATCCGGTTCAAATGAGATCTGAGGTGAAGAAGCATTAAATCAGCAGCAGATCAGATCAGTTCTGCTGCTTCATGTCTGTCTTTATTCACAAATCTCATTAATCAGGGTCTCCACAGGGTGGGTGTGTGTTCACTATTGTGAGTAATGGGAATAAATGTGTGTTGTTCTGCTGCAGAAACACATTTGAAACAAAATAAATCTCTCAGACGTGCTTTAATTTATTTGAGTCTTGGATTACACACACACACACACACACACACACACACACACACACACACACACACACACACACACAAGGCAGGGAAATGACAGGTGGCCAGTGTGTGTGTGTGTGTGTGTAAAATGGAAAGGAGAAATGAGAAATTTTGCATATGAAAGCTCGTCTGCTTTCATTAGTGAGGAGGACAGACACACAGGGAACTGAATCACTTATTAAATCTAACTTTACGTCTCAGCGGTGGATGTTCGAGGACCCGGGGCGAAGAACTGTCCACACTACTGCCTGACTGTTAATCTCACTGCTCTGAGGATGAAGTGAAAACTGGAGGAGATTCACATGAGTAGATCAACATCTTTATCAAAGTGCATCTTATAACATCTGGATTTTGGCAGCTGGACAGAAAGAAGACAGCTGATAACAGCTGAGCACAGAATGGATTTAAACATCTGACAGTGTATGTCCAACGTGATCACCCAGCTGTAGAGACAGAGCAAAGCAGTCAATCTGTGCTTAGCAACACACACACACACACACACACCGGGCAGTGGTGGAGGTCATTACATTGAATATGAGATAAACAGACACAGTATCTGCTGTAACTGCAGACTGTAATGATCATTAGGTCAATCACACACACACACACACACGCACGCACGCACACACAGTTTGCATGTCATCATTTCAGAGCTGCATCGTCCGTTTTTATTATTCAGGAAATGAGTGTGTGTTGCTCAGGAATGTGTGTATTTTTGTGTGGCTCACTGTGGAGGGGGGGGCTCTGTGCTCGTGAGCCACCAGCAGGACCGGATTAATCAAAACCTGCATCAGCCCCCACTCCGAGGAATCGGTCAAACTCCAGACAACCTGTTCACAGGAGTGACGAGCGTGGGCGACCGACTACCACAGAGAACCAGAGAGAGAGAGGAGACAGGTGTGTGTGTGTGTGTGTGTGTGTGTGTGTGTGTGTGCGCGTGTGTTACTAACTCAGTGATTGTCTCTAATGAAGCTGCACGACAGCTAAGTTTCAGGCTGCAGCTGAGAAACTGACGTATTTTATTTATTTTATTAGATATATTTACATTTATATCCTGATTCATCCTGCAGCAGATGGTCTGGACCCACAGAGACCTGGTCTGGACCCACAGGGACCTGGTCCCAGCACCATGGAGTCAGTCTGGGATCACATGAAGAGACAGTGACACTGAGACAGACTAAACCCATAGAGGACCTGAGGACAGTTCCGAGATGCTGGAACAACCGGGAGCGGAGTTTGTCTCTTTGCTGAACTTTGGATGAAGGTCACTGAGATTTCAAAATAATTCAGGGCTTTTATTTTTGAAAACATCCTCACTTTTTACTTGTTGTTCCTGATCTGATCTGATCTGTTCTGGTCTGATTGGAATCAGAGGGATCATCCTCTGTGGAGCACGCATGGTTCAGTCTGATCCACAGTGTGGACGAAGCAGGACGATGTGTCAGAGTCTCGCTACAGAAATATAAAAATCTGTTTTTAAAATAACGAGTCACGACTTCTTCCAGGTGACCGACGCTGTCACTGAAGCAGCTTGTGGAGTTTGGAGAGACGCCCGAAGCCTGATCTGTGTGGAGCTCCGACCACTGCCTCCAAACCACGTAGCTTCCCCTCAGAGAAGAAGAGAACCTGGTGGATGGATAAATGGAAACCAGAGCAACAATAAACTGATAAAATCAGACTGTCCCTGACAGACCCTGCAGGGTGAGTCTGAACTGGGAGCACTGGGTTAATTTGAGGATGTAATAAAGACAAACAGCACGGATCAGAGTGAGACCTCCTCCAGTGACGCCGATTCCAGTCTTTGCTGCTGTAAACACACAGAAGCACTGAAAATAAAAGAGTTTGCATCCACTCGACTGTTCGACATCGAGCTCTGGTTTTAAAAAGTCATTAAAGCAGCTGGAGAGCTCCGAGTGTCTGTGACAGGAAAACACGGATTCACCGCCGAGTCGGCTCGGACTCACATTTAAACAAAGACCATGTGACAGAGTCCCGGGCCCAGACCAGGGGCCAGACCAGGGGCCAGACCAGGGGCCAGACCAGGGGCCAAACCAGGGGCCAGACCAGGGGCCAAACCAGGGCCCAGACCAGGGGCCAAACCAGGGCCCAGACCAGGGGCCAGACCAGGGGCCAAACCAGGGCCCAGACCAGGGGCCAAACCAGGGCCCAGACCAGGGGCCAGACCAGGGGCCAAACCAGGGCCCAGACCAGGGCCCAGACCAGGGGCCAGACCAGGGGCCAAACCAGGGCCCAGACCAGGGGCCAGACCAGGGGCCAAACCAGGGCCCAGACCAGGGGCCAAACCAGGGCCCAGACCAGGGGCCAGACCAGGGGCCCAGACCAGGGGCCCAGACCAGGGGCCCAGACCAGGGGCCAGACCAGGGCCCAGACCAGGGGCCAAACCAGGGCCCAGACCAGGGGCCAAACCAGGGCCCAGACCAGGGCCCAGACCAGGGGCCAGACCAGGGGCCAAACCAGGGCCCAGACCAGGGGCCAGACCAGGGGCCAAACCAGGGCCCAGACCAGGGGCCAAACCAGGGCCCAGACCAGGGGCCAGACCAGGGGCCCAGACCAGGGGCCCAGACCAGGGGCCAGACCAGGGCCCAGACCAGGGGCCAAACCAGGGCCCAGACCAGGGGCCAAACCAGGGCCCAGACCAGGGGCCAAACCAGGGCCCAGACCAGGGGCCAGACCAGGGGCCCAGACCAGGGCCCAGACCAGGGGCCAGACCAGGGGCCAGACCATGGCCTGCAGAACTTCATGGAGGGAAAATGTGTCATGTGACCTACAAATGAAGATGTGTTCAACAATCTGTGCATGAGTGTGTCACACGCAAAAACCAAACAATCTGAACATGTGACTGTGTGCATTGTGTGTGTGTGTGTGTGTGTGTGTGTGT
>NC_054414.1:20221127-20331127 GCF_017976425.1 Toxotes jaculatrix | reverse complement strand
TCTGACAGCAGCTTCAGCCAAACACACACAACATGCACCTGTGATTTAAGTGGGAGGGTCACGTTACTGAACAGGCATCTTATATAACACACTAACCTCAAACACAGACAGAAATATCACAAAGAGCTCAGAGTAAAAACAGTATTCTGAAAAACCTGCATGAAAACGCACTGACAACATTTCCCACAATGCTCGAGTTCAAAACACAAACTGTCTCATTAAATCATATTAAACCATTAAAGCATCAGCAGCAAAGTTCTTTTGTGTCGGGCTGTGATGAGATATGGTTCAGACGTTCATGGTCCCTTCAGGATGAACTGGAATATCTCTGCTCACTTTGCCTCTAGCGCCACCGTCAGGTCATGTTTTCATCTGTCCAGTACTTTGGTTTTATTGTAGAAATGAAGCGGATTGTTTTGCACATCCTTCGACCTGAGCCCGACTGTTCACCTACGGTTAAACCTCAGAGCTCCTCGTCATCACATGACGAGCGCTCAGCAGCCCGCAGGCGTCCAACACGTTACGCAACGCGCCACGAGCCCGACACGTTCCTGGAAGAAAACCAGCAGCTTCATAAAGGTCGAACTGAGCTCCAGGAAACTTCTGCTGCAACTTCACACACTCTTCTCTGTTTCAGCTGCTTCTTCAAACTCATCTGATAATTCATGAAGACCCAGTTACACCAAACAAATAATTCACATCTCAACTGAGCTACAGGTTACAATCAGCAGTTTACTGTCACAGCCTCTGTGCGTTCTAATATTTTCATCATTTACAGCCAAAAACAAAAAGAACTGAAAACTTAAGTTTGATTAAATAAATTAAAAGAGTCAGAACAGACCCTCAGATCATAAAACCCTGAGGACAAATTAGAGTCGAACATCCCTTCAACCCTTAAAACCAGAACAGGTCCCAGTCCAAAAACCCTTTGGTCTAAATCAAAAGAAACAACCGAGACAAAAACCTTGAGATTAAAATAAGTCAAAGTCAAAAACCTTCCAGGCTCTGACAAACCACAGAACCCATCAGAGAACTCATGTCTTTGAGTCTGCGTCTCAGCTGAGACACATCCACAACAAGACCAGATCCAAAGCACGTCAGCGAAGACAAGCCAGAATCTAAAAACCCTTCAAACCAGACGAGTCAACAAAGCCCTCATCACAGACACTCATCCAACAGAGAAAACGTCTTGACAACATTCTGAGACTAAGACATTTGATTTTGTGATGAGCGTTTGTCTCCTCACCTTCCATCACAAAGACCAGAGACCCCACGTCGCCCTCTTTTATGATGCAGGAGTCTTTCCCATAATCCACCGGGTACATGCAGTCCACAATCTCCTGGATCTGAGACAGCTCCAGGTTCTTCATAAAGTCATTGTCCAAGATGGCGTCCTTTATCAGCTCCTTGGACCTGAGAGGACAAGAGAGACAAAGTCAAGAAACCCTCAGTTTAACCGACTCACAAACGAACACAGCCCATGTCTCGGTGGGCGGGTTCCTACAGCTGAAACACAATATACTGCGACCTGATTGGCTGCAGTCTTCCTCAGTGAAACAGACTCTGATTCTGAAAAAACACACAGGTGAGTTCAACAGGTACGAACGAATAATCACTGTGAGCAGAGCTCCAGCTGTGTGTGTGTGCGTGTTCCTGCTCCACAGAGGATGAACCTCTTCCTCTCAGAGGACTAACAGAGCACAGCTCAGTGACGTCAGGTTAGACTCCACTGATGTGAAGCATCTTCTTCAAACCAAAATAAAAGCACTGGTGAGGGTGAGTCGACGCTGAGACTCATTCATTCATAATAACTGAATCCTGATGGTGACTCTGCTCCTCCTGTGTGTCTGTCTCTGAAGACAAACTGGACTTTGATGTGAAGCGCTTCGCTCAGTGTTCACAGATCTAACGCTGATCGTTCGGCGTCTTTTCCAGAGGAAATTGATGTAAATTCTCAATTACTGAGTCATAATTACATATTTTCTCAGCAGCTGGTGCCACACATGAAAAATGCTGCTGTATGTATTTAAGGGGGGGGGTGGGGGGTCAAACATGGTCAGATTCAAATGAAAAGCAGCTGAGCCACTGAGACAATGATGGTCAAGACACTGAGACTCAACACAGAGAGAGAGAGAGAGAGGGAAGGAGAGAGGGAGAGAGAGAGAGGGAGGGAAGGAGGGAGAGGGAGAGAGAGAGAGAGAGAGAGAGAGAGAGAGAGAGAGAGAGAGGGGGAGGGAGAGGGAGAGGAGGATCAGAGGATTCTTCACTGAAAGGAACTGAAAAACCAAACCAGCTGAGCATCAACCACCTGTCGAGCACATCACAGGTTTGGTTTTCTGAAGGAGCCTCAGAGGATTCAACAGATCTGAGATCAGCTCCAGCTCTGACAGAGTGCACAGACCTCATCACTGTTACACACCTGAAGATTAAAGATTTCATCAGGACCAGAACCCAGAGCTGAAGCTCCGTCTGCAGGTTCAGGATCTCAGTCATCAGAGCAGAACCACCGCAGTTTTAATTTGGCTTTTCACAAAAACTCAAGACATTTGTCTCATGACAAACGATGGAGCAGCAGGTCGGACTGACACACCTTGCTTTCAAAATAAAAGCCCTCTTTCAGAAGCAGATCGGTGACAGTTGAGTTTCAGCTGATCATTAACTCGTCTGCTGAAAATGCTTATGGAGCGTCACTGCAGACTCCAGGAGAGCTGGTGGGAGTGCACAGCCCACACACACTCCACTGATACCTTTATAACACACACACACACACACACACACACACACACACACACACACACACACACACACACACAAGGCAAGCTGCAGGACACTGACAGTGAGAAGTGGTGGGATGGTAAATGAAACCCTGTCAGCTGCCTGTGTGTGTGTGTGTGTGTGTGGGAGGACCCAGCACAGTGGTGCTTGGTTGGTTGCTGTTTGTCATCATATGACACTGAGCTCTGAGACATGGATGTGAGACGGACTCGTTCAGATCAGGAGGACATGAGTTCGGACATGAGTTCGGACATGAGTTCGGACGCTTCAACGACAATTAGAATTTTATCAGAAATCATTCTACCTGAAGTTGCTCATCAAACCGTCTCTGGCTGAAAGAGCTGAAAAGGTAAAATATGAGTTAGTCTTTTACCATCTGCTGCTTCAGCTGTGGCACAACACGAGTTTCGTTCAGTCACATGAGTACGAACATGTGTCTCAATAACTCCGATGATTAGAAAGCTGAGTGTAACCTGATCCAGGTGCACAACGGCAGGTTTTACAGGTGAAGCCAGAAATCTCAGAACCAAAACTGCCATGGATGAGATCTCATGAGGGGAAAGAGGAGCAGGTGAGTGCCTCCGTCTGGCGCACCTGTGTCGAGCACACCTGTGCCGAACGGCCTGATGGGAGCGTTTCCTTCAGCAGAGAAACATGAGTTTGGAAGTTTGAATCTGCCTGGAGGCCTGTGGGAGCTCTGCTGGCAGGACACCAGCCTCCTCTCATCTGCCTGCGTTTAATCAGACTTCCACTACAGCAGACTGCGGAGTTCAGTCACCACCATGAGAACAGACGGGCTCCGTGAGCAGGGTCTGCTGGGTATCCAGAACCAGCTCGCCGAGACTTTCACTGTCTGCTGCTGCTCTAAACACAGCAGAGTTTAACCAGCAGCTAAAGAGGAAGAATCCTGGCTTTGTTCAGGACTGTGCATAGAAACGTCAGCACAACAAGACGGTGTGCTCCAGTCCAGTGGAGCCGGCCTCAACAGGCCGATCTGTTCTGTACTTTAGAGCTAGAAGAAGAAACATCACCACCACAAGCAGAAATTACATCTTTACCAGAACAGATAAAATCTTTACAAGCAGAAACAGCAGAAACAGCAGCTACACAACAAACAGCAGCTACGCAACAAACAGCAGCTACACAACAAACAGCAGCTACACAACAAACAGCAGCTACACAACAAACAGCAGCTACGCAACAAACAGCAGCTACACAACAAACAGCAGCTGGACCAACGCTGCAGAGAGAAAAACAGGAACCTGTGGTCCGATCTGAACAACGACGTTAAACTGTCCAATAAAAACATGAAACATCATCCAACAGTGACGATGACACTTCATCTCTGAGACCAAAGTTTCTCTTCCAACATTATTATTAAAATGGCTGCCAGCTAACCGTGAGCTGACTGATCAGTTATTGGACTGATTGTTTCATCTCCACTCAGCAGCAGCACAAAGGTCCATCACTACCTAAGACATCTGAGACATCAGACCTGTCCTCACATCCTCATTTCATACATCACTCTATAACATCCATTACCAACAGTTTAAAGTACAAACTGAGTTTTAACCACACACTCATCCAAGAAGACTTACTCCGGGCTCTTGGGGTAGAAGGGCAGGGTGACATGGCTGAGGGCGCTGATGTCGCAGGCAGTAGGCTCTGCGGAGATGGCCTGTCTCTTGCTGCGGTGCTGGTCCGGCTGAAGGACGAGGCTCTGCTGCTGGGCCTGGACCTGCTGGGCCGTGGCAGGCCGGATCACGGACCGGTACTTGTCCAGCTCGTTCTGCAGCCGCTGGATCAGCTCGTCCTTTTGATCCAGCTCCAGTTCCAGCTCGTCAATCAGGGCGTCTCGCTGCCGCAGCTCCTCAATCTTCTCCTGGAGGGCGTACTGCAGGTCCCGCAGGGTGCCCATTGGTCCTGTGGGGGGGCCCTGAGGAGTGCTCAGGGTTCCTCTACACTTTGTGGGGTTCCTCTGTGGTCCCCAGATTTCCTCTGGATCTTGAGAGTCCCTACAAAGCTATTGAGATGCTCAAGGTCTTCCACTGTCCTCAGATTTTCTTAGGCACTTGTGGGTCTACAGGGTTCCTTTACATACTCAGAGTGATTTCTAAAGCCTCCTCAAAGACCTAAGCTACTCCTTACTTTATTAAGGGTGCTGCCTCAGAGAGACCTTCAAGGTCCAAAAGGTTTGTCTGGGGTTCTGGTTCTTAAGTTCCCAAGATTCTGCAAAGTGTCTGCTCGATGCCGAAGGAAAAATTTAATCAAGATGAAATAACTGGTGCTCAGCGTTCTGACAACAGAAAACACAAAACACCACAGTCTGAAAGGAAAGTGAGCAAAAACTGGACGGAGGTGAGTCCTCCGAGATTAAACACACATCCACAGGATCCAGGATTTTCACTACAAGTAAAGAAATTAAGATTATATGAAAACTGTGAGACCAGCAGAGGACTGATGCGGTCTGCAGGATCCGTGCAGAGCAGGTCTAAATGTCTTGAAGGTTCAGAGATAAAACATCAGTTTCAGAGTTTTAAAGTAGAGTCGAAAGCCGAGCATCCAGGTGAGAGAAAATCAGAGACAGAAACATTTCAGGTAAATCAGAGAAACCTGGGCTGAGGCTCAGTCAGGCGCTGGACGGAAAGTCGAAAACGTGACTTTAAAAATCCGCAGGAGGAAAAGTGGCGTGAAGGAAGCTGCTGCGGGATTTTACCGAAACATCAGAGCAAAAAGCGCAGAAACACGACCTCACTGTCCCGGGTCTGATCCTCCGGTCGGAGACCAGGTGGTCGAAAGTACCCGAAACGGGAAATGTTCCGCTTTGGAACCGGTGAGAACGAAGCCGAGTCCGGCTCACATGAGTTTCTCCTCCGCGGTTCGTGAGTTTGAGGCAGTAAAGTGGATCCGCCGGCGGAGGAAGGAGACCGGCAGAAAACCGAGGCTGCAGATCCCGCGGAGATGAACGAACTGGTCCGGAGCGAGGACGTGGAGCGGCGGATCTGCTCCGGTTTAATCACCTTCATTAGTTTAATCAGTTTCGGGCGGAGGAGTGAAGCCGAGACTGAGCCGCGTCTCCGCTGCTGCGTTCAAAAGTTGGCCAGGATCAACTCCTCCTCCTCCGCACTGATCCAGCCCCGAATCCATGTGCTCCCCTCAGATCCATCACCGCTGCGGGTCTGATGTGGATCTAACGGTCAAACAGAAAAACCTTTCTTTTCTCTGGTCTCCGGTGGGTTTGGTGAATCACCCCCATGTTCCTCCCACTCTGTGTGGAACTGATGCGGCCCGTTGCCTCTGTCCGTCACCGTGGATGGACACAGCTCTGTGGGGTGTGTTCTTTGATCTGGATCAGAGTCTGTAACACTGAGCATCTGCATCAGATGATCCAGCATCAGTTTGTGTTGTTTTCCTTCATGTTACAGCTGCTTTCATTCACACACGAGTCCAGCGTGTGTGTGTGTGTGTGTGTGTGTCACAGGGGTGGAGGCTTTTACATGTCTGTAATGACTCCACTAACACACGAGTCAGTGATCGATCAGCAGAACCTCATCTGATCACTCTGTATGGATTATTGAAACTGTCCAGAACTGATCAGACTATGATTAAATTCATGTTCGGTTTAATTTTGATAAATAATAAAACACGTTTCTGTACACAGCGCGTGCGACTGTGTAAAACTCAGGAGTGTTTCCGGCACCATGCATCGTGGCTCGTTCAGTTCAGTTCGACTCACTTTAAACCAAACAGAGTTACTCTCTGCTGCTGTCCTGGGGCTCCCCCCTCTGGCTGATCAGCGTCATTACAGCTCACTGCAGCTTCTGACTTAAAACCAGAGTGGAACCAGTTTCAGACAGAGACAGGTTCCTTGTCAGTCCTGTAAACACGTGAGCGGCGTCCAGCTCCACGTGGACGTGTATTTATTATAATACAGAGAGTATAAAAAATGTTTTGATGAAAATGTCAACTCTCCTTATATCTGGGCTCAGCTGAAAGGTGTGTTTCCTGTTTCAGCTTTGTCCACACTAATCTCAGAAAAACATTTCTTTATGGAGCTGAAACAGACCACTGATTAAAACATCTGTGTGATGGAGCATTAACATCACACAAAAAACACAACCCACGTGAACCGCGTCATCATTTAACTTCTGCCATTTTCTCACGTGCTTGAGATTTTTCTGTGATGATATTTAAAATGTTTCTCACTTCAAATTTCTCATCTTTGTTCTTTATTAAACTTCCGCTGAGTTTTTAAACATCAGCCTGAATCTGAGCCGCCTTTTAATCCGCCTGGATGATGTATGATGAACACTCGCTCTCAGGTGTGTCATCTCACCTGGGGGTCTTGGAGAACCTCCGCAGCTCCGTCTCCTCCACCGGCTCGGCGGACACCCCGGCTGCCCTCCGGGTGCGCCGGCTGTCCGTCCAGCGGTCCGGGATGCAGAGGCCGCGGCTCCGCAGCACCGACTGACACTTGTGCAGCTTCCTCCGCAGCTCCGCCGTCTCCTGCTCCTTCTCCCGCAGCCGCTGCTCCATCTGCCCGATCCGCTCATCCTTCAGCCGCAGCGAACGGGCGAAGTCGGCCTCCAGCCCGCTCATCCTCCGGTCAGTGGTCAGTCAGTGTCCGGTTCAGTCTGTTCCTGTGTTCGGTTCCTCATCAGAGTTTCACAGATTCAGAGCTCAGACTGGGAGGGAGGGGGCTGGGGGGCGGTGGGGGGTATGTGGGGTATGTGTGGGGGGGGGGGGGGGGGCTGTACCTGTAAACAACAATAACAACAAAGATCAATGAATTCATGTTATTGCATGGACATCTGAGGACAGAGACACAGGTGTATAGACCACTACTGTCACTATGTCTTCACCCTGTCACGGCGGACTGAGGACAGACTGGACAATACACTGACTCACTGTCGCCTCATCAGGGACAAAGTGGTAGAATCAGTGGACAAAGTCGGGAAGTGCCGGGGCTAGCTGGTTAGCATGCTAACCTCAGTAGATAGGTCACAGAGGTGGCCTCTTTAACAAGATGCACGTTTATATTTTGTCTGTAAAACGAAACAGCAGTTAGTAAATAAATAAACAAACAAATAAATAAATACAATATTAAAATACTTTGTGATTAAAACTAATAGATTTAGACTCTTTTCTGAGAAAGTTGGAAAAAACAAGGAGTAAAGTGAAACCGGTGAATCTGCAGATTAACACACAAAGTAACACGCTTCGCACCACGTCAGTGAACACTGACACTGCTGGACAGAGGACTGTGTGTGTCTGTGTGTCCCCCCCACCCCCTTTAATTGAATCAAGGACCTCACTGTTCGACTGCCAATTCTCACACACACACACACACACACACAGTCTGTACAGTGTTAAAACATGCAGGAAATTTCCAGCAGGCATCAGTTAATATTTACTGAGCTAAACACAGAATAAATGTGTGTGTGTGTGTTTCCTCACAGCAGCTGGATGATTGACAGCTCGTCTTCATGATGAAAACATCTGTTCACGGGAAGTTTCAGGGTTTACGACTGAAGAGAAACGTTATACTAAACGTCTTCATGTTCAAATCACGGACGTATGAAGAGACGTGGAGACCAGGCTGTGGTCATACAGACGTCACGTGAATGTGGACATGAGAGGAGAATCACATCAAAACATCACAGTGAATCTCATATAAAGATCAAACAGGAGCAAACAGCACTTTACAAATCAATTCACCAACTGATGCGTGAATCGGATGCAGCCGTTGCTTTCAGTGACCGAATAATTCATGAGAAGATGAGAAGCTCTGAGCTGATCTGATCAGTGTGGAGCTTCATCGGTCCTCCAGGACAAACAAGAGAACCAGCAGCAGACGTACAGGACCTCCATCGTCATGGTAACAAGAATAAACACACAGTCACGGATGACAGGAACAACGCTGACTGTGGCAGGAAACGGGAAACAAACGTTCCAGGCAGGTGAGCTGTGGTGGGTACATGCAGATGGAAGTGAGGGTTCCAGGTTCCAGATGAAAGTCGAGATATCCGGAGGAGGACGTGGTGTATGGTCTGCAGTACCATAGGGAACATGTGTCCACATTGGCAACATGCCACATGCTGCGGCCCCCACAGTACAGCCTGGGGTCAAATTATTGCCCTGTGGGGAGGCAGGACCTGCAGGGGGAGCATCTCACGGTCGGCTCCATGATGTTTGTGGCACAAACCTCCATCATTATCAGTACGAACACACATTTCTGTGTGTGAGTCAGCCAACAGTGTCTCTGAAAGACCAGAGACACACGAGGACACGACTCAGACAGAGCTGAGGACTTCAACAGGCTTTTCCACCATGAGACATGAGACCTTCATTCAGGAGACGCTGATTTCAACATGTAACAGCTGCCGGCTTTCCCCTGTGTGTGTGTGTCACTGTGTGTGTGTGTGTGTGTGTGTGTGTGTCACTGTGTGTGTGTGTGTCACTGTGTGTGTGTGTTAGTAGGTGAAGAGACCTTAGCAGAGCACTGTGCTCCAGATAGTGACTGTCGGTCAAAGGCCCCCTGACACACACACACACACACACGCACACACACACGCACGCACACACACACACACACACCCAGGCTGGTTGGTTCAGTGTTTTTGCGTGCGTGTGTGTGTGTGTGTGTCTGTCCACAGATAGCAGCAGGTTAAACATTAACGTCGACCGGCTCGTAAAGCTAACACCAAGACAGTGAACCTTTGGAGTTTGATATGATGTGATCACACACACACACACACACACAGGCCCATCATGACACGTGAACACACACAGTCTGTGACACACACACTCGGTGCTCAGAATGACACAGCTCTGATCGGAGGGAGGTGATCTCTGAAATTGCTCAGGTGAGTTTTTCTTTTTCATTCAAATTGAATAAAGTTTTTAGTTTTGAATTTTGTTTTTTAAAGACAGAGAGAGAGAGCATGTAAAGTAAGTGTCGTTCGACCACTCCACCATCAGAGGCGAGACTGAACAAACAGACTGACCAGGATTAATGTGTGTTACAATGGAGAGAGAGTGTGTAAAGTAAGTGTCGTCCTACCGCTGTCGCTGTTTGTGTTATCCAAAACAGACAAAAAGACAGAGAGAGAGGTAACGAGTGACTGTCTCTCTGCCCACAGGCTGTGCATGTCCTCCACATTTTAATGTTTTACATTTTAAATCTTTGACTTGAAATGTTTTAAATTCAGTTTTATAAAAACCTTAAATGTTATTTGAACAGAGGAGGAAGGAGAGTTCACTCACGTTACTGTCACTGGAAACTCTGCTGCAAGTTAAAGTCTGTATTCATGATGTTGTTTCAGTAAACATACATTATTATTATCAACACAATAGATTTTAAATTATTTAAAATAATTTAAATACACGTATCTTGTAATTTAGCACAGTTTAAGTGTTTTTCCTGAATGTTTATTAAAAGGGCCTAAAATTAAATCCCTTTAATAAATGATCAGCCACTGATTCTACATTTGTTGACCCCTAATTTAGGGTCAAACCAGAGAAACTGATTATTCATCATGAATATTTATGAGCCTCAATCAGATACAGTGGGAAAACCATTTAAATCTATAGTTTCACTGTAAACCACCTCTGAATTTGCTGTTTGTCATGTGTTGGTGTCTGATGAGCTGTGGAGTCTGATGTTTAACTGACAGATGACTGAGACTAAGGTGACTGTAGCTGAAACAGGCTGATAGGGCAGATTTGTTGAAATGCATGCTGGGAATCGTAGGAGATTCCAGAGCGTCTGTGTGAATAATGGAGGCTGTGTGAGAGGTTCAAACACACCTGATCAGGTGAAGATAAATCTGAGTCATTACTGATGTGATGAAGTTTAAATGGTTGGAAACAAATTTACAACAGAACCTCTTCCTCCCCCCCTCCTCTTCCTCCCCCCCTCTTCCTCCCTCCATCCTTTGACGGATCTGAGGACGGAAGGTGTTTGATGAAAAGATGGAGAAACCCTCTGATTTGTGATGTGAGCCTGTGAAAATAAGTCTGATCTCACTCATCATCAGATTCAGAGAAAATGTTAACGAACTATTTCCGAATGTTGATTCATTATCTCACAGTTTTGACTCAAAGTTCTGACTCACATTAAATCTCAGAATAAGTCCAGCTCGGCTCAGACCTGGTTCTAGGTTCAGGTCAGAGTCAGGTTTAGGTCAGGATCAGTTAGGATGCTTATGGTTTGGGTTAGGGGCGTGTGTGTGTGTGGTGTGTGTGTGTGTGTGTGTGTGTGTGTGTGTGTGTGTGTGTGTGTGTGTGTGTGTGTGTGATCACCATGCTAATGGATGCAGCAGCAGGCCATTTAGCATTAAGGTGATGACATCAGCCTTTAAGGTTCAAAGGGCTGTAGCTGTGAGCAGCCACTTCACTGCGTTTGTTAAGTGTGTGTGTGTGTGTGTGTGTGTTGTTCTCACCGTCTCACACACTGAGTGATGACGACCGATGACACAAACACTCGTTCTCCCGTCACTATGACGATATCTGCTCTTTTTGTTTGTGTTTGTTTTCAGCCTGTTGTTGAAACGCTCAGCGTGTTTGTCCGTCTCTCTGAACCGTCCCTCAGAACTGTCCCTCAGAACCGTCCATTGGTTCCTCCTGAAGACAGAAATCTTTAAACACACATCACAGATCGAACGTCTCAGTAATTTAATCAAACAGCTGTTCATCAAACAGACAGGAGGAAACACTGACTTTGTTGGGGACTATTTCCAGCAGTGGATAAATCCACGTTTGGTGCTGTGGTGTGGCTGAGTATCATCACATCTATCTTTAAACAAAACACAGTGTTAAAGCAGGAGGTTGGAAAAACAGATGAATGAAGAAAAACGGATTCATTGCATTGAAATAAAAGAGTCACTGAACCAAACTATAAGTCATTTTTATAAAACACTGCTCTGATCACTGATCAGTTTACTGATGTCTCCGTTTTACCGTCATGTTGCGTTAACGTTGTGTTATGTTGTTGCTTTTGAAACAATGGCTGACGCCGCTTCATGTAAATGTAGGATGTTTAAATTTGAATCAGGGAGAAAGACAAACAGACGAAGAGGATGTTTGTGTTTACGACTTCATGTGATCAGGTCGTCTCGTTTTCATACACTGAGGACATTTTGGTAAAGTGAGGACATTTTGTCTCATCCTCATGTCCTCAAAAAGTTGTTTGAGGGTTGAGACATGGTTTTAGGGTTTAAAGCTGAAGTTGGGGTTTGTTTGTTGTTTATGTGTTTGTTTAATAAAAGCTCCCATAATTCCCAGCTGGAGCGTTGTGTGTTTCCACTCAGTCAGACAGGGAGACAGACACTCAGGCTGCAGCTTGTCCACAGTCTCTGTCAATGATTACAGAGCAGACCCTGACCTCTCTGCCACTCACCTGAAAACAGGACTGGTATCTGTTGTGCAGAGCAGGAAAACAGGCCGTGGATCGGCAGGGTTCAGGGTTAGGATGGAACAGCCTGCAGAGCAAACACAAACACGACTCAGAGGTGCAACGCAACCAAGTACATTCAAGTATTATCCTTCAACACAGTTTTGTTCTGCATTTATGAGACAACTACAGCTACTGGTCACTTACATGTTGCCATCACTGCAGCGGTGGAGCCTCGTTCACGGGCAGGGAGGGAGATTCATCCTGCTGGTCCACTACTGCTCCGCCACCAGGAGCACAGAGACGTTCAGGTTTAGTCAGGATGGGTTTAACAAGTCGGCATGTTGGTGGGGGGGTGGGGGGGTGCCCTGGTGGCTCCTCTGGTGGAGCTGCTGCTGCTGCTGGGGCTGGGTCCTGGCTGCAGCGGGACGGTAAAGTAAGGACATTTTTAGGCTCATACACAAATTCATTTTATAGAAATTATGATCTGGTTTAAATGCAGGTAATGACTTTTCTTAATGAATCTGACACAAGGCGTCTGCATATTAACCCAAAGGCTGAAACTCTGATTTTCAGCCTTTGTAGGAAACAGAAACAGGAAGAATAACACGTATGTTGTGGCCCTCTGTTGTTTTGCAGTGAGCACCCCTAATTTCCCTGATTTACATTTTGCTGTCAATCACACCCAATGGAATCCAATCAGAAAGCAAGCGGGGACGGAGTGACGGGGACGCAGAAGGAGGCAGCGCTCCGAGCGCTCACACAACGCACAGGATACCAACTGCGTCAGGTAGGAAACTGATTCTGAGTCCGACTGAACGCACCTGGACCTTCTGCTATCTGAAACTCAAATCCATCTTCTCTCAGAGGTTTTCACCAGATGTTACACTGGTTTTTTGCGGGTTTCTGAAATATGATCAGAAGATGCAAAGTTTCTTCCATAAAACTTAAAAATCTTAAATTTCAAAAAACAAGACTTTTTGATCTTCAAACAAAATCCACTGTAAGTTTTGGGACAGTTGAATCCATAAAAAGCGAATCATTGGTTTCATGACCCTTTACTCTGAGTGTCCAGAAAACAAACTCTCTGCTTCTTTTGTCTTTTATCCTTCCTGGTGTGTTTCAGGAGAACGGCCAGCGGCGGTACGGTGGTCCCCCGCCCGGCTGGGACGGCCCACCGCCGGAGAGAGGCAGCGAGATCTTTGTGGGGAAACTACCAAGAGATCTGTTTGAAGACGAACTGGTTCCACTGTGTGAGAAGGTGAGAGGGAGATGGTGAGCGATCCCACCACGACCGTTACTACAACATAACAAATATAGCTTGTTCCCGTCTGTTCACATGATTTTAATTTCCCTCGTTCTGTTTCCAGTTTGGTAAGATCTACGAGGTGAGGATGATGATGGACTTTAACGGGAACAACAGAGGTTACGCCTTCGTCACCTTCAGCACTAAACAGGAGGCCAGAGCAGCCATGAAGCAGCTTAACAACTATGAGATCAGGTCAGGGTTTGGTTCTGTGTATTTATCTGTAACCTGGAAATTTCTTCATTCATCCCGAAATTTTCTCATCGCCACAGGAACGGCCGCCTCCTCGGCGTTTGTGCCAGTGTCGACAACTGCCGCCTGTTTGTGGGTGGGATTCCCAAAACCAAGAAGCGTGAAGAGATCCTGTCTGAGATGAGGAAGGTCACCGAAGGGGTCGTGGACGTCATCGTGTACCCCAGCGCCGCCGACAAATCCAAGAACCGAGGCTTTGCTTTTGTCGAATACGAGAGCCATCGAGCTGCAGCCATGGCTCGCCGCAAACTGCTGCCAGGTAGATGTCCGCCACCGACGTTCTGATTGGTGGACGGAGGCGTTCATAGGTCCACTCTCAAATCTTAGACATCAGAGAAGTGTTGAGCCTGTCAACAGGTTTTCCCTGTGCTTCCTGTAAAATGTTGTGAATGAACACATGCAGGTGCACTGGTTATTTCAGGGCAGCCAAAGTCTCAGTGCAAGTGTGAAACTCATAAAAGTAAACACAACATAATAAAAAATGTCAAAGTCTCCTTTTTACTGACTGAGACTACGTTATCAGCAGCCAATCACAGCCTCTGTCACTGGGTCAGTGTCCAATAGAGGAAGAGCTCTGATGGGTGCGATAAGATAAACAGTATATGACAGAGTGATGTGGTCCCAGATGTTACCTGAGCCTGTAAACACCTGTTTTAGCAGAGCTGCTTCTCCCTGAGGCTGAAAACTCACTGATCCCACAGAGAAACTCTTTTACTGCTTCTACACAGGACGATCGTTTGTTTAGCGTCTAATGTTTGTGCAACGTGGGGCCCTGTCCTTGGTGGAGGGGTGGTCAGAACTAGAACTGCCCCACCCGACACCTGGTTGGCCAGCGCTGCTGCTCCCCCACCCAGAGTCAGAGACTGATACGTAACTGGCCTGTATCCTGCATGGATTACTGAAGGGGTCTACCAGGTGCAGGTCCAGGGGCTCTGTATGAAGGGACTGTTCATATTTCCTGTTGGAAAATCAACCAAAAGACAAAAACAACCACAAAGATGCAAATAAACAGAAAGAAAGACAAAATGATCAGCCTTACCTGTCCTCTCTGTCTCAGCTCATATTCACCTGTCCCCTCTGTCTCAGCTCGTATTCACCTGTCCTTTCTGTCTCAGCTTGTATTCACCTGTCCCCTCTGTCTCAGGTCGTATTCAGCTGTGGGGTCATGCCATTGCTGTGGACTGGGCGGAGCCAGAGGTGGAGGTTGATGAGGATACCATGGCAACTGTCAAGATACTGTACGTGCGGAACCTGATGCTGCAGACCACAGAGGAGACCATTGAGAAAGAGTTCAACAGCCTCAAACCAGGTACTGAAACACTGCACAGCACAACACAGCGGTCAGCTCTCAAAGCTCAGATGTCAGATTGTCCTCAAATGCACCAGCAGGGACAACAACATAAAACTGACAGAGTTTCAGGTCTTCAGCCGATTTTTTAAAAGCTGAATGGGTGGTTTGGGATGTGAAGTGAGAGAAGCTTGTAGTTAAAGGGACAAAGCACAGACTGACCAACATGTCTCACTGAGCTGGTCATTTGTCCAGGTGCTGTGGAGCGAGTGAAGAAGATCCGGGACTACGCCTTCGTCCATTTCATTCAGAGAGAAGACGCCATCAACGCCATGAACGCTCTCAATGGAAAGGTCAGCAGACAGAAGACCAGCAGTCCACACACACCACTGACACGCTGTCAGTGGTGTGTGTGGTATGTGGAAGAACCTTTAACACTCAGTGTAACACCTGCACTTCATATGTAGAACGCTGGGGGTAAACTGTGTTGCCCTCCGCCCTTCAGGTGGTGGATGGGTCACCTATCGAGGTGACTCTGGCCAAGCCGGTGGACAAGGACAGTTATGTCCGTTACACCAGAGGGACCGGAGGACGAGGAGGATCTCTGCTGCAGACCGACTACGCTGCCTACACTCTGGGACAGGTAGGACTCCAAACACACCTGGAACAGTGACATCAGCCTCGTGTGCATCGAACAGCAGTGTTTGTGTCAGTGGAGGGAAACGTAACGCCAGCCGTCCTCTGACCATAACGTTTGGTGACGGCACTGATTTCTCACAGATATATCAGTATCAGTGTATTGATTTAAAAAGATGAGTTGATCATATCGCGCTGAAAACACATTTTGTGAGTGAATGCGGATGTGATGTATTTCATGTTCAAGGTGATGTCTGTTCAGGTATGAACAGCTCCTGCCATCTAGTGGACAGTTTGAATCATTACATTATATAGAGCACAGCTCTCACCTGATGATGGATGAAAAGTCAACATCTTCCATAGACTGTATAAGACATGGACGTAGCACCCGTGACGTCACCCATTGGTTTCGGGGAGTCGTTTTTGTGACCAAACCATGGGCATTTGAGCTGCGCCATCTTGGATTTTAGTGGGAGTGTACTTTCCATATTTGGCGAAGAGGCGGTTACTCTACGGGTCAGCCGGCCGAGAACCCGTCCACTTAGCTCGGAGCAACCGAGCTAGCCTAAGGCTAATCAGCTAATCAGCTAGGCTAACAAGCTAAGCGGCAGCTACACGCAGCTACATACATCCCCGAGTCCGACCCGACTAGCTCGACCCCGTGTAACCGCGACACACAGCATTCAACAGAGATCATAATGTTGCTGCTGTGTTTTAAACATGACTGTTTCAGATAGAGAGGTTTTAGATGGAGCTGCAGGGTTTGGTGGAGTTGTGGGGGGGGCATTTATTTCTAGCCTGTTATTTAACTGTGAAACAATCATTATTATTTCATATTAATAAAATATATTAAAACGTTAAAACATTATTATTATTGTTGCCATTATTATTAATGATATATATTGAGTGAACGATAAAAAATAATGATGATGATAATATATTAAAATGTTTAATATTTAATATTTATCGGCTTTCACCGCTGCCTCCACCCACTATCCACTTACAGTTACAGCAGCACACAAACCACAGCAGCCGCTGACCGACGGAGCTGCTCTGTCCATGCAATGTCGGACTTTTTAAACAGAGAAATGAGACCAAATAAAATAGTAGCCTAGTATTCACACAATAAACGGACTCTGAGAGCACGGAACACACCGCAGCAGCGTTCCTAACATTAGCTGCTCCGGTCCTCTATCTGTATCAGCAGCGACCACAAATCGGCAATTAGGTCATAAGCTAGCGGCAAAATATGCTAATACATGCTAATTAGCGCAAACATCCAGGTAAAATAGTGAGAAATTTACTTACAGAAAAAACTGCAGCACAGACTCCTTCGACGGTCGGTTAGCACAGTCTACACTACAACAAGCCATACTGTCACAGAAACCTATCCGAACATTGGCAAACAAACACGGACACTGCAGCCCCCGTCAACCGCTGGAGGAGGCCGGAGGCCTCTGGATGTAGCCGCCTAGCCCAGCCGATGCTTTAGCAACGAGCTAACTGTCAGTGCCTGTCTACGGACTGTCACTCAACGTAACCACGCCCCAATTTATTAAGCCTAAATAACACTAAAACGGTTGTGGTACAAAAAAATTCACCCCCTCACAGTGTTATCAACTATCAAACTATCAATAGAGACCAAAAACAAAAAATGTACCAGGCTGTAAATATGTTTTTTTAGGCTGTAAAGTTGGCTATTTTAACATGGGGGTCAATGGAGAATTGCTCACTTCTGGAGCCAGCCCCCAGCGGCAGCCGAGGAACTGCAGCTTTTTGAACGTGAAAATGATCCTCACTGCTGAAAGCTACAACTCCCCCCTTGACATCATCTCTCCTCCCGCAGGTGTATGACCCCTCGGCGGCGTATCTCGGTGCACCCGTGTTTTACGCCCCCCAGGCCTACGCTGCCATACCAGGTCAGTTCCGTTTCCCAGCGGCCAAAGCTCATGTTGGAGGTCGAGGTCTGATCAGGACGCCGTCTGTTAGAGGTGAGGGCGGACGCACTTTGCCTAACTGACAGTCGGTCGGTTCACCAGTCACATGATTTTCATGGTCTGCTTCCTGTTGTGCTTTAAAGGTCGAATCGCGATCACCCAGAGAATGTTGTTTAAATTGATCTGAGTGTCACTATTGTCCAGAAATGTCTGTCCAGAAATCAAATATGATCCATTTAATCAAAAGGTAAACATTATAGAGGTGTGTGTGGGGGGGTCTAAATACGGCGGTACCCATGAGCCTCAGGTGCTGTTGCTGAATTGCTGCAGAGTTTATCTGTGAACTGATTTAAGCTGCAGAGAGTTTCCAGTTTTCATTAATTATCAGTGTCAGTTATCAGGTAATTAGAGGCTGAAATGCATGCTGGGAGTCGTGGTTAATTCTTCCGTGCGCCTCACGCTTCACTGTAAATATGAAAAATAAATATGAAATGCTGCAGGAAAACACTGGAAAACAAATCATGCTGAGAAATGATCCTCAGTGAATTGAAGAAGCTACAACATCATAGGTGCACGGTTACCATGGTTACTGTACCTGTTGACTCTGACTGAATAATTGTCTGACTGTGATTCTTCCTCCCGGTTGATTTCCGGTGATTTGATTGATTTCACTGCCTTTTCGGTCTCCTGTAGAAATTTACATGACTGTACCTGTAGGGGCTGCGGGGGTGCGGGGACTGGGTGGGCGGGGCTACCTGGCCTACGCCGCCGGGGGTGGAGCAGTGGGTCGAGGCGGCGGCGCCTACGGCCTGAAGACAGACAAGCAGGCGGAGGAGAAGCTGTACGACCTGCTGCCGGGCATGGAGCTGACCCCCATGAACCCCACAACCATGAACCTGAAGGCTGCCACCATCAAACCTGCACCACAGGTAACAGGACACACCTGAGAACCAGGAAACCAGAGTTATTGCAGCTTAAGCTTTTATAGTTTTATCCATTTTATCAGTTTCTATAAGAAATAACATTGTACCCACCAAATTAGCTGCTGAGCTCCAGAAACACAGTCCACTGATTACCAGGACAGAATCCAGGATCCTGGGGGGGGCATCCTGTGACTTTAAAACAGCAGTTTTGTGGACTTGGGACATTTCAGCTGTCTCCAGATAAAATCCTGATGAGCTTTCAGACTCTGTCATTCACACTCAGCCACATATCTGTCTGTCTCTGCCTGTGTCTGCCTGCCTGTCTCTGTCTGTCTGTCTGTCTGTCTGTCTCTCTCTGTGTGTCTCTCAGGTTCTGGAGGAGCTGTGTCAGAAGAATAACTGGGGTCAGCCCGTCTATCAGCTCCACTCTGCCATTGGTCCAGACCAGAGACAGCTCTTCCTCTATAAGATCACTGTTCCAGCTCTGGCCACACAGTACCCCAACGTGTACGGATACTACTGTTAATGCCGCTACCAGTGCTACTGCTACTGCTCATTCTACTACTAATGCTATTACTATAATGCCTACTACTCATGTTGCTCTTACCACTACTATTACTTTTACTGCTACTACTACTGCTGATAAAGTATTGCTAAGTATTAGTAACGCTTCTGCTAATTCTAATAAACTAGTTTAGCGTTGTTAACTAGCAGCTGTTAGCAGCTCTTTCAGATGTCCGTTAGCCTGTGTCAGTGTGTAACAGAATTGTTCTGCGGCTGCATCAGATTTGCTCTGACCTCTGTCTGCAGACATCCCTTCACCCCTGCTAAGCTGTGCGCGGCTGTAGAAGAAGCTAAAGTCCATGCAGCCGAGCACACCCTGCAGACTCTCGGTCTGCAGACAGAGGGCGCCGCCGACACCAGCTGTGCTACTGCTGCCGCTGTGGCCTCAGTAGCCTTCCCAGGTATGTGAAGGTCCGTACCCAAAGCCAACTAACTCTTCATTCAACAAACCGCTAACAGACGCTCAGTGTGACAGATGTTTAATCCAGGTGAGAATCTGAGTGAGCACTTACCTGTTCATGGAGACCACAGCTGCTCTTCTTTAAAAACACTAACTCCCACTAACAGTTCTCAGCAAAGAGCCAATCAAACCTCAGAGAGGTAACAGGTGATCAGCCCCACCTGGCTGACACCTGAGTTACTCAGTTCCACTGAAACCACATCACACCTCAGATGCTATATGATTTTAGATTTCAGTTTGAATTTGTTCAGACACACAACATGACTCATCAGTGACCAAGTGACACGTATAACTACATACTTGAGATTTCATTTCAAAATAAAAGACTCATCTGTAAAAGGTTGTGAGTTTTTGTTTGGTCTCTCTCCAGGTTACACTCTGGCGAGCCCGGCGTCGTCGGCGGTCGCCTCCCAGCTGAAGCAGGCTGTATCTCTGGGTCAGGACCTGACCACCTACACCACCTACGAGGGTTACCCTGCCTTCGCTGTGGCGACGCGTCACACTGACGGATACGGTGTTTTCTAGATCAGCAGCTTCCAAAGAGGAAGAACACTCTAAGGCCGCGTTCACACTATGCTGCTTTTCTTTCTTTCTTTTTTTTCAAAACTGCCAAGTTAAGAGGAGTAAACTCTGATTGGCTGGTTGATTATTTCAGTGTGAACTCACCTTTCAACTGATCACAGGATCAGTTCTACAAAAAAAAGCAGAATAGTGTGAAAGCTCCTTTTGCTGCTGTTTGCATGGTGACTCACATCCAACCCCTGCAGTTTTCACAGGAAGACAAAACCACTGCAGACTCATGACCAAATTAAAAAAGTGAAAAGAAAACAAAAAAAAAAACAAAAAAACAAACAAAAAAAAAAACAAAACGCCGGACTTCTTCCCGTTGCAGAAACAGTTTGGAAACCGCTGCTGAAAACGTTGCGGACTCGTCAGTCGCCCTGAAACAAATTCCTCACCTTCTCCTTTCCTCATATAGTCTCTGCTCTTCTACCTTTATTTGATCTGAATTATGCGCACGCACATACCTGTGAATATTTTGTGATTAAGTTGGTAACAGATGGCCTGTGATTGGCTGTAGGTTTTAATTAACTTTTTGATCCTTTTTTTGTAGTATGTTTACAATAATTTAAAAACTGAATCTGTGAAACTGCTTTTATTATTCTATCCTTTGTAACCCTGCCTTACTATCACTACGATAATAAACTCAGTACTGAGAACTCGCTCAGTACCTGAGAAGTGGCCAACCATCATTGGCCACTTCTGTTTGTTTCATGTGTTAATGTGAGGAAGGTTCCTCGTCGCTCCACACACATCTCTACATCAGTGTTTCCATTACACTTCATCACATTCAGCTTTTGTCAATGTACCAACTTTTTTGTAATTTTGGTTTAATGCTCAAATTAAAAATGTGTATTAAAAGTTCTGGATAGAAACGTAGCTAATGTCATGTGCGGAGTTTCCCTTTAGCTGATTTTTCTTTTCAATGTTTTAGTATTTTCATGTTCACATTGTGCGTTTTTGTTCCACTTTTACTTTTGTTCATGAAACAAAAAAGACTAAGTCCTGCAATCCTAAAGCTTATCTCGTCCCTGGATTTTCCAACCCAGCTGCCGGACCCAGATTGTTTGTTAATGTGTTTTTAACGTTCACTGCCAACATTTCAGAAATTCTCTCTACAATATCTGCACAGGGCAACCATAGTGTGGTAGATTATGGAACATTTAAAACTCGGTTAAACGTACCAAACGGTTCCTCTTCTCGGTTACAAACAGGACGTAGATGAAAGAATTCAGTTGTGAATTTGACAGAAAAAGAAAAAAAACAATTTGAGCCAATAAAAATCAAAATTAAAATCTGTTTCCTCGTTAAAATGTCGTCTGTTTACAGACTACAAGAAAAAAAATCATTCAGTGTGACTTGATATTTGCATCTTATATTTGTTTCTTGAAATGACCCGTGCTGGCATCTGAGCTGTGAACATGCCAAAGCAGAGACAGTATTAAAGTGTGTGAAGCACTTAGAACTTATTTTTATACCAGGAAAAAGAAGAACTATCCAACACTGTTTGTATAGAGTTATTTTGCATTCTTTTTGCCTCCATAATTGACTTAGAAACGAAATTGAAATCAGTAGTAATCTGTGATGACCAATGCGAATTGTGGGTATTTTGAAGAGTTTTCATAACATAAAAAGAAACTGCTTTGATAAATTGTGATGTTTCATGATCCATAATTTTCCCAAAATAAACTATCAGAAAAATCTGAAGAAACAGCAGCTCGACTGTGTCTGAATTATTTATCAGTCACTACACACACACAGACTCTTTTTACATATTTACATATTCTTACTTTTTTTTTTTTTGAGTCTTCTTGATTGCGACACCTGTAAACTCACTGAGGCTCAGAGCAACGAGCTGAGTCTGGCTACAGTCAGGTTGACCCACCTTGTTGATGAAGGAAGATCTGCAGACGCTACTCATGGTGGGAAACATGATGATGCTTAACAGGTGAACAGCAGCTGCTGATTGGTCAAACAGCTTCCTCCAGCAGCCAGTGACATCTCTTGCTCAGAGAGCGTTTATCTGTTCGACCAGTGGCCGTTAGAAAAGTGTCTGAAATTAAAAAGGAGAAGGAGACAAAACCATCACTGACCACAACTTAAAAATCTTCTGCTTTTGTTGAGTCAGGAGCCTCAATGAACAGAGTCCTGGACCTTTAAGGACCAGGACCAGGGGCAATGACAGGGAGGGTCCTCACAAGTATAGAAGAGTGTGTGTTTCCTGAGCTGGACTGTAGTTAATCTCCTTATGTAAGAGCTGATTTAATTCATTTTTCAGTCGAGCCTGTAATCCCCCGCTCCCACACACACACACACACACCTCCCCCCAACTCTGTTTTAATCCACAGATGATGGCGTCATCGAAGTTAAAGCTCAACCTTTTTATAACAGTTTTTTAATATTTATATTTATATTTTTATCTATTTTATGATCATTTTACAAACATGTCAGTGTTGTGTTGTGTTGTGTTAAATTGCTGCTGTGTGTTTCTCTGCTTTTTTAGTCTCATTCATTTGAACTTCTGAATACGTGAAAGTTTTCAGTTTGTGAACCAGAACCAGTTCCTGTGGACTCACTTGTTAATAGGACAGAAATGATTTTAAAGATGAGAATTTTTTTCTTTTTTGTGAATTTAATTTTATTCTTGTAAAGTATGAATAAAATTAAAAAATGCAAATTTACAGCTTTAAAAAAAGTCTCACTTCCCTGAAATAATAAAGCTTTTGTTTGTATATAATTAAACACTGAGCTGATAAGATGCCCTCACACTGCCCCCCACCCCCTCCCCCCATCCTCTCTCACCCGCCCTCTCCTTGATCATCCCGTGACGTCGCTGAAGTGGAGAGAGAGATAAAGCGGGCAGCAGTCAGACAGAGGTAGCAGTCGGGATGAAAACGGACACTCAGCTGTTAAACTGATGATTTTCCTCCCGGACTTCTGTCTCCACTGTCGTCTCCCTGTGATTTCACCTGTTTGTTCTTTGTGGACAGAAACATGATGGAGCCTCCTCACAGCAGCCTGAACAGTCCGACTGTGGAGCCGAGTCTGCAGCTGTGTGAGCGGGAAGGTCAGTGTGTGTGTGCTTGTATTGCTCATGTTGTGGGGACTCAACTTCCTTTGGGGGACAAAAAAAACAAGACCCCGTAAGCTAAATCATCAATTTGAATTAGATTTACGTTTAGGTAAAGTTCAGTGCAAGGTCAGGTTAGGGTTAAGTTTAGATTTATGTTAGGTTCAGGCTTTGGTTAGATAAAGTTAGATTTAGGTTCAACATTAGCAACCAACTCCACAGTTTAACCGTTGAGTAAAGAGGAAACATGGATAAAAGGCTCAAACGCAGCTCAGACTCACAGGAAGTTTTTCGGAGTGACTCGTCCTCTTTAAACCAGTGTGTCATGTCACTGTTGGACAGATGAAGCGGTGATCTGGGGACTGAGGCATTCAGGAGAACCAGAGCAGAGAGGAGATGAGTCGCTCTGCTGCTTCTGTTCAGATGAATCCTGCTGCGCTGCCGTCAGACTCAGGCCTCCAACAACTCAGTCTGAAGAAAAAAACAAAAAAGTTCCAGTTTTCAGAAGAACAGCATGACTTTTAAACAAGGACCCAGAATATCAGATCAGTGAATCCATACATTTCACTGAGTTCTACGGGGAGTTTCAGCTCATTTACCTGTTCATTGATTAGCTTCACTCTCTTGGCTCTCATGGTGTTGTGTTCAGCAGCAGCTGTTTTCAGAGAAACATCTGTAAAAAGCTTCTGTCCTCCTGCAAAAAGCAGGCAGACTCAGCCAGAGCCAGATGTTTCCCTCAGGAGCCGGTGGAGGCCAAACACAGAGCTAAAAGGGAGGGAACACTGGACTGAGAGTCCTCAGGTGGACTCAGAGACCACTCCACATGAAAGACAAGGTTAAACTGGTAAATGCCACAAATTCAGTGACGTAACACATGGTTCCTGTTTTAATTCATAAGATTTAGCTGATGACCAGAGGTGGGCGAGGTATTCAGATCAATTACTTCAGTAAAAGTAATTTTACTGCACAAGACTGAGTCTCCATCAGAAGTTAAAGACCTGCACTAAAATATTTTGGGGTACAGAAGTGTTCTTAGAGTATTGGATAATTTTAACTGCTCCATGTGCAGCCATGCAGTTTAATTTATAACAAAACATCATATTTTATATATTCGTATGTTTTGAGCACGAAATCTTCACCTGAAAAGTCAAATGTAGAAGCACAAAGTAAAATATTCTACATTATTCCTTCTTAAATGTAAAGGAGCAGAAGAATAAAGTGACATGAAATGGAAATAATCAAGTATAAATCCATCGAACACAGCTGACAGAGGCTGATGTGCTTCCTGTGAGCAGCAGATCAGCAGAGATTAACATCAGGATCAGGTGCTTTGCTGTTGTGCATCAGAGGAAGTCGGGGATTACAGTCGAGCTCTGGGATTCCTGCGGCCCTTCAGCCTCGTGTTGCTCTGAACTCGAGCTGTTTACTGAGACGAGTTTTCTCAGATCCTCGTCACTGAACTCTTCCTGTTCTTCTTTGTGGACTGGACTTTGGCAGCAGATCCACCCTGGTGACTGTCCAGAGTTGAGGGACATGACTGTGGCTAATTACCTTCCCATGGTAAATGAAAAGACGCTTCACCTCCTTCATTCACTGGCAGGATGGAGGGATGAAGAGGAGGAGGAGGAGGAGGAGGGGGGAAGGTCTGCAGGAACTCTTGGTTTGAAAAAAAACTTTGAAAAAAGTTTGAAATCAGAAGAAAAAATAAACCGTCAGAGTTTGATGGTGTTTCACATTCATTCAGTTACTTCATTTATTTATTATATATTAAATGAATAATTAATTAAAATGTCTCCTCTGCTCATTTCTGAGCTCAGGAGGAGCCGAGGTGTTTACGATGTGAAGCACAGTCAGTAACCAGGAGCTGGTCCGATTGGATCCGGTTTAACATGTTCAGACCATCATGTTAAACCAGGTGCACTGAAAGGTACCAGCTGTCTCCTGTGTCCCCCCACCAGGACAAACCTTTGCTCCAGTGTGACGCCGAACAGCCTGAGAGTCTCTGTCCTCTGTCACCTCTTCTCCTCAACAGGCTCCTTGTTGGACCCGAAGCTCTGTGTCTCTGCTGACTGAGGCCTTTTGTCCTCTGAGCTGAACCCTGAAAGGACACAGAGCAGGAGGGGACAGACACACACACACACACAGAGTGAAACACAGACACACACACACTGAAACAGGCACACAGACAGACAGACACACACAGACACAGACACACACTGAAAAGCACATACACAGGCACACAGACAGACACACACACACACACACACAGGTTGAACTGTGTCTGAATCTTTGAAATCACATGACGTGTTCACAGACCGTGGGACAGGTTTTCAGGTTTGTGTGTACCTGTTGTGTGTCTGGTTCATGCAGTTAAAACGGGCTGTTTTCCAGGCTCAGAGTCTGCAGACAGCGGCATCGGGGACGTGGACGACCTGCCAGTCCCGCAGCAGATCCGGATCAGTAACATCACCTGTGATTCCTTCAGGATCAGCTGGGACATGGACGGCAGAGGTCGAGAGAGGATCACGCACTACTTCATCGACCTCAACAAGAAGGAGAACAAGAAAGAAAACAAGTTCAAACACAAGGTTGGTACGAGGAGAAGCTGCTCCTGGGCTTTGACGTGGACTCACACCAAATACTCCTCATCAGCCTGTCCTCTATTTTTCAGGATGTGCCAACGAAGTTGGTGGCGAAGGCGGTGCCGCTGCCGATGACGGTGAGAGGTCACTGGTTCCTGAGCCCTCGTACAGAGTACACGGTGGCTGTCCAGACAGCCGCCAAACAGCTGGATGGAGACTACAGCGTTTCTCGTTGGAGCGAGATCATCGAGTTCTGCACCGCAGGTCAGAGGACAGAGTCCATCACTGCCTCAGAATTTGGTTTGCTGCTCATCCTGCTGACCATCCTCTGTATGGTCTGTTGGTCTGTAGGAGTTTATTCAGGGAAGAACCTGTCATTAGAATTTGATAAATTCATCTTGCAGACACTCTGGTTTTGGTTTCCACAGGTTTTGTTGTTCTAATAATAATATTAACAACATTTACACAAAAATAAAGCAGAGTATTAGCAGGTGTTTGGCATAAAAACTCAAAGATCTGACGGGTGGGATCACGTGTCTGCAGATTACTCCACCGTCCATCTGAACCAGCTGCTGCAGAAAGCCGAGGCCATCGCCGGCAGGATGCTGCCGTTCGCCGTCTTCTACAGAAACCAGCAGAGGGAGTACTTCCAACAAGCCAGGTGTGTGTGTCCTGCTGTAGTGACTGCTGACGTCCGTCCCCTGTCCTCTGCAGGTGCGTTTTAACCCTGTGTGTGCTGTGAACAGCCCCTCTTATCGTTCCAGAGACGCTCAGTGCCGCCGAATGCTGCCGGCAGTTAAAGACAACAGCGGCAGCCACGGGTCGCCCATCAGCGGCAAACTGGAGGGGATCTTCTTCAGCTGCAACACAGAGTTCAACACAGGAAAACCCCCCCAGGACTCCCCTTATGGACCCTACCGCTTCCAGGTACAGCTATGGACAGGTGATGATGGGCGAGGACTTAAAATGTCTAGTTACTGTCTAATTTTAACGACCAATAATCCAAAAACACAGAAATGTTGAACTGCTGTGAAATGGTTTGATGTCCACTTGTTTCTTCACAGATCGAAGCAGATGTCCTCTTCAACCAGAACACCAATATCTACTTTGGGGATTTTTACTGCATGTACACGTCCTACCACTATGTCATCCTGGTCCTGGCTCCTGACGGCTCCAAAGGGGACGTCTTCTGCAAAGGGAGGCTGCCGGCCTTGGACAAATCCAACAACTACTTCCTGACCTGCACCGAGGAGGACGACGGCTCGCTGTCTTTCCGTCACGCTCAAGACGTCATCCTGGAGGTGATGTACACGGAGCCGGTGGATCTGTCTTTGGGAACCGTATCACAGATCAGTGGCCATCAGCTCATGAGTCTGTCCACCCTCAATGCCAAGAAAGACCCCAGCTGCAAGACCTGCAACATCAGCGTGGGACGCTAACGGGATCTTTAGTCTGGACAATCAGCTAACCTGCTTGTAGCCAGTAGTAGCTAACGGGCAGCTAACTAAATTCAACATCCACCCTCTGTGGAATGAGCAGCTAGCTAACAGGCAAAGCTAAATCCACTCTTTAACACATACACAGTCAGTTTATTATCCACCAGCTGACTCTGGTACTGTGCCACAGAACCACGGTTACGTATGTAACTGAAAGACAAAGAGAGCTGAAGCGAAAACACAACTTTAGGGTAAAATGACCTGAAGAAACTTCATTCAAAATAACAACAACATCTGAAATCACACAACTGTTTCACAGTCCAACACAACTGTACTCAGTGTTTCACACCTGAACGTCCCGGAGTCGGTGTGACGGGACAGACATGTACTCCAAATGTTTCCTGAACATTCAGTAAAAGAAAAACAATTCATATGAACTACATGAACAACAGACCCCAAAATAAAACCAACGTTTCACTCTGTGTTTAGTTCACTGTCTGTGGTTAGTTCACTGTCTGTGGTTACACTGGGACAGTGGAGCGTCTGTGGTTAGTTCACTGTCTGTGTTTAGTTCACTGTCTGTGGTTAGTTCACTGTCTGTGGCTACACTGGGACAGTGGAGCGTCTGTGGTTAGTTCACTGTCTGTGTTTAGTTCATTGTCTGTGGTTAGTTCACTGTCTGCGTTTAGTTCATTGTCTGTGGTTACACTGGGACAGTGGAGCGTCTGTGGTTAGTTCACCGTCTGTGTTTAGTTCATTGTCTGTGGTTACACTGGGACAGTGGAGCGTCTGTGGTTAGTTCACCGTCTGTGTTTAGTTCATTGTCTGTGGTTACACTGGGACAGTGGAGCGTCTGTGGTTAGTTCACTGTCTGTGTTTAGTTCATTGTCTGTGGTTACACTGGGACAGTGGAGCGTCTGTGGTTAGTTCACTGTCTGTGGGACAGCACTGCCAAGACACTTTGGTATTGCTGCATTGGTACGATGTCGGCAGACAGAGCAGGAAATGATCTGCTGCTGATCCTGTTTGGGAGTTTCACACATCATGTTTGTAGTCAGAGTAATAGTAGTAGTAGTAGATTTGTAGTCGGATCATTTGGCAGCTTCAAGTATTTAGTGATGCTGTTATTTTTTCTTTTGCATCAAAGGGTCCAGCCCTTTCTTTTCCTTTCCCAAGCTGAAGTTAGCAACATGACCTAAAGTTTCTGAGTTAGCAGGAGGAGGCGGAGTTAGGTGACCTTTCAACTTATGGGACTGATGTTTTTACTGTACAAACTGTATTTACACCTGCATTAACCAGGTGAGTTTCCCTGATACGGATCACATGTTAATAACAGGTGCAAACACGGTCTCTAACTTCTAAAACATACAAACATCTAAATCATCTTTCACATTTTTATTCTGATGTCAGCTTCAAAACATATACAAAAGCACAAATATATATATCAGGTAAAAAAGTGGACACACTTCACAAGAGCCAGAGATTAAAACATGAAATAAATCATCTTCCATTAACGTGAAGACAAACACATTGACAGCAGTTAGTGTCCATCAGTGCAAAATATTCTCATTTCATTTAACTCACCTTTTTCAAATGTCTCTGCCTGATGCAGGTCATCAGAGCAGAGAACAATGAGTCAGCAAACATTTGTCAAAGGCACATTATCATCGCTCAGCGCTGCAGCTCCAGTCATTTAAAAACCCTCTGTGCTGGTGCGTTCAAGGACCCTCCGATATCCGCCGATCAGCTGGATCACACTGACGGCCTCCGCTGTCAGAGAATCACATTCAGAAGAAAAAAATATCAAATCAAATGTGTTGCTCAAAGTGGTTCAACTAAACTGCTGCCGTGCAGTTGAACATGTCAGACTTTAGAGAACTGGTTCCTCCTGTTCACACTGGCTGTGAGAGCTCCTCCTACAGAGGCTTCAGTGGAAATGACAGTGTTCTGCATAAAAATGCTTAAGTTTGACTATAAACAAATCAAGAAGTCCCAGTCTTTAAATGTGAACCTTTGTCTTAGTGTAACTGTAATTCTGTCGAGACTCAAGAAAGGAAGGGAACCTGTTCTACAAAGACCAGAACTCTGGAGGATCCCCAGCTCAAATCAACAAGAACCATTAAACACAGCAAATACAAAAACAGTGATAAAAAAATATTAACTATTGACAGAAAAATTACACATCACACTCAAAGAAGCCAGCGTGTCCTTTTTCCACAGGAAAACGACAGCAGTCAGATACGATTCAGTCTGAGAGGAAGGAAGCGCCTGCCTCAGTCGTCACGGTCAACACTGAAAAATCAGCTGTCTTTTCAGTCTGAGGTCGTTCAGGCACCGTCAGCAGCACGTGGCTGAAGCAGGAGACGACTCATCTCCTCACTGTTTGTGTATTTAATGATTGGACATGAATCTGCGGCGTCCTCAGAGGTCGCTGGGCGTCCCATGTACTCTGAAGCGGTACATGCAGGTGTACTCCTGGTGGCCCCAGTTGGACAGCACCTGCACCTCGACGATCTGGAAGGCTTGATCATTCTCCTCCTGTCGGAGAGAGAAAGAGGGCACGAGACACCATGAAGACTGTTTACGGGTGATTTAATTGGATGATGTGTCATGACAACTCTCACACAGCTCTTAAATAGCTTGTCATGGCATTGTCATGTAGTACATGCTACAGGTACGCTGCTTTCCTGGCACGTGGAAACAGATGTGGAGTCTGACACTGAGTTGAGCAGCTGACGGGAGCCGTGGTTACTCACAGTGACAGGGAAAGTCTGCAGAGCTTCTCCGTTCTCATCATAGGTGTACGCCCCCAGCAGCTTCCCTCTGTCCTGGCTCTCATCATCCAGACCCTGAAAACACAGCAGCAGTTCGGCATTGAACAGAGACTGAACATCCAAACAGCATCTTTCTGACAGGTCGGGGTCATGGCAGCGTCTCTCTTACGTAGACGTTGAAGTCTCGGGGGGCGCTGCGTAGCGTGCCGCTGGGTGCCAGGGCTTTGGGGATGTGCTCCAGGGAGAAGGCGGTGGGGAGGATCCTCATGGACAGGCGGATCACCAGGAAGCCTGCGGCGCCTCTGAAGGCCCAGCAGTTTCCCGGATGGACGTCGGGCTGCAGGAGGAGCAGGTCTCAGACAGAGAGTGGAGTTTGCTGCCGCCTATTTCTGTAACTACTGTATTCCTGAACCCCCCCCTCCCCCTCCCCCTCCCCCTTTCCTCTTTGTTTTGGCCAAACCGTGCGCATGAGTTTCACCAGGTGGATTTTGGTGCGACTGCACAGTTCACGTTGTTTAGTCTGGTAGAATGAGTAACAGGTTCACACCCAGGTAAACACGGCTGTGTCGTCACAAATATGATCAGTGATTTTAGTGTGTGTTACCTGGATTACAGCTCGAGGAGACTGAGAGAAATACCAGAGAGGAACGCCAAACAGACTGAGCAGAGCGGCCTTCGTCTCGTACGTCTCCGAGCAGCGGGTGCTCAGGATGCTGCCCCCTGCCGATAAGACAAACATGGAACCACAGACTGACCCTGTAACACTAACCAACCAACGGTCACATGATTACACAAACACTGACCTCCAGACTCCAGAGCGTAGTCAGCCAGGCCGGTTCGGTCCTGAGAAAACAGTCGCAGAGCGTTCTTCACGATCCCGTGGACGTCCTGAAAGAGACGAGTGAGTCAACAGAGGACAAGCTGTAACTTGGACTTTCAGGAACTACAGGGAGAGTCCAAGGTGACATCTTCAAATGTCCTCAACCAACAACTCAAAACCCAGAAATACTATATATATACAGTATATATATAAAAATATAGAATTATGTCTGAAAAAGAAAAGAAGCAAATCAAGTGAAATAAACAGCAGCACACCAGATGACCCCCCCCCCCACACACACACACACACCTCCTGGGTTATGGTGGCCCCAGAGGCCCCGGCGGTTTGCAGGACGGCCTCTCTGACCATGTCCTCGCTGCTGTGCTGCTCCAGCTGCAGGCTGATGTTTTGCAGGATCCTGAGCTCCAGAGAGGCCAGAGCTGCCTGCAGGTCGGCCCCGCTGACATACTGCTGCGACAGCCACTGGAGGAGCGACTGTGGGAGGGTGTCTGAGTCTCCCCCGCCCCCCACCGTCAGCTGATTCCCATAGACGAGAGCCCGAACCTCCTCACGGACCTGAGCGGAAACCTGACGGAGGACACGGGCGACAGACTGAGATGAGATAAAGCTCGAGTTCTCAGAGAGGAATACGAGCTCAGTTTTATCACTTTATTCATTTATAAATTTAGAATTCTTCCTCCAACAGGAGGCGATTCTAAAAAATAAAAGTATCTCTATCACTTCCTGCTGCTGCTCCTTCACATTAAAAGTTTCTCTTCGTTAACCAGTGCGAGGCTCGTGAAGCTGCTGTGGAAAATTTCATTAAACAACTTTAAACTCTTCTCTCTCACCATCTGCTGGATTCTGTCCAGCTGTCGGCAGCTGTCCTGAAACCCAGACAGACCCTCAACCTCCTGCCTGACATCCTCCAGAGCCGCCTCCAACCTTTCTACTTCTGCCAGCAAGGCATCATGGGACTGACGGTCGACACCAACACTGCAGGAAGTTAGTGAAGAAAAACAAGCTTCACACACCAATGCATCAGTTCATGTACGCAGGGTTTACGTTCCTGAGCAGGTTACCTGACCGCAGCTGGAAGTGTTGTAGGTGGAGGTGAGTCTGTCGCAGCAGCTTCTTGTCTCCAGTGCACTTCCTGAAGTTACAGGAAAAAAAGGAACAGTTACTGATGTAACTGTCAGCTGTGGAATAACCGCTGTAAATCCATAAAAACCTCCAACACGACGCTCCTGCTTCTGATCATGGAGACGTGGTTCACCTGGGTTTTGGCGGCCAGCGTCTGCAGCTGCAGCTCCAGCTGATCCAAACGAGACGTTTGACTCTGCTGCTGCAACAAATCCTGCTGTCGGATCTACAGACACAGGGACACGAAAGAAATTCCCATCAGGCTCAGCGATCTGCTCGCGCTGATGCACCTCTCTCCCTCCACAGGGGGGAGGAAATCAGCTGATCAGATCAGCTATAATATTAATAAATAAATAATGATTCTATAGTTTAGTGCAGCAGAAAAATGTTTCTTCTGCGTGTCCATCCAGTGGATTATCCGACACGCTCCACCCTGATGGGCCCAGTGTCTCACCTGCTCCCTCTGCTGCCTCTCCTCATCCAGTCGCCTGCTGAGCTGGGACAGCTGATGGTCCAGCAGGTCGCTCAGCCAGGGCTCCATGCCATCCTCAGTGCTCTGAGCAGAGGCCTGCTGCTGCTGCTGGAGGTCGGCGTACAGCCGGAGAACCTCCCTGTGTCTCTGCTCCACCTGCCGGCCTCCGGCCTCCACCCGCTCCCACAGCGCCGTCAGACTCTGCTCCAGACGAACGAGCCGGGCCGACTCCTCCTGTGAAGACCGACACAAACAACGACACATGTTCCTGATTTATCTTCTGATTCCAGCATCGGCCTGAAAACACGATCCTGAACATCAACGAAGAGAAGACATGAAAACTTTAAACACACTCCCTCTGCCAGCTGAACCCAGGGCGGCGTCAGTACCTGCTCTGCTGCTGGCGACTCAGCCGGTGGAGGTGGACTGTAGAGCGGCTCCACGTAGGGCTGCACCTCCCTCGACTCCTCCACAGCGTCCTCGGCCGATTGGCTCGGTGAGGACGTAAAACTGTAGATGGGGGACAGACCGGGGATGTCAGAGACTGCCGTTGTCCACCCTGTGATGTTTACTGCCGGGAGGACAGACAGGAGACCAGCTGGACCAAACCAACACAGGCCTGAAGGGGAGCGAACAAAAAGCTCTGAGTCCGAAAACTGCAAAGAGGATTTGACTGAAATGATGATTTATTAACAGAAGAGTTGATTAACATTCTGTTGATTGACTAATCGATTATATATATAAAGCTGTGCAGGAACTCACTGAACAGGAGGAGCAGCAGAGGGAGGACAACCACGAAGAGTCGCAGAGAAAACCTGCAGGAAAAACACGTTAACAAACGCACTGAACACACAACTGCACCAGTCACTGGAAGCTGGACACTGTTAAATCTCCAAGACAAAAGAGAACATGTGCTTTGTTCGTTATCACTAACGTTCACAGAAGTTTCAAAAACATCAGTTTAACTTCATTCACTGTTTCTGTGTTTGGTTCTCGAGTGTCTGTGTTTACAAGAACGTATCTGCAGCACAGCAGCCCCACAAACACACCGAGTCAGGAGGAAGCTGGTGGTCACATGATGCCATCGCCTGCTGAGCCACCTGAACACTTCACCTGCTGTTTTACCTGAACACACACAGACACACACACACACAGAGGGTCAGTGGAACGAGCTGACTCAGCTTCAGCAGGTCGTTAAATCATCACATGATGAACTGAAGCCTTCCACCAGCTGAGCAGGAGGCGACGTTAGAGACATGAAGCTGAAACTGTGAAGACGCACAGAGCAGAGACATGGACACAACGGACAGACAACACAAGACACAGAGCAGGTGAAGACACAATCACAGTCTCCATAGATACCAAAGCCTGTTTGAGTCACTGCTTGTTTTAAACTCTTTAATGTCAAAATATCAGACTCACAGATGCAGTTGCTCATTTAGAAATGAATGAATGAATGAATGAATGAATGATAATCCTGAGTCAGTGCCTGGACTTTGTGCATCTTGTGCTTATTTAAATGATTCAGTGTCAAACTCAAATTCACAGCAGGGGAACAATGAAGAAGGAGAAGAAGAAGAGAACAGGGAGGCAGAGGTCAGAGGTCAAAGGTCAGAACCATCTAATACAACCCACAAACACTTAATAACCTGGAGCCTTGACACACAAACAGGCTGCACGTCAGAGAGGAAGAATCAATCAGGGAGAAGTTCAATAAATAAACCAATCAAATCAAAGACGGCGACATGGCGTTAACCTGCAGAGCGTCCGGCGCTTCGTGCAGCAAAACATACTCTCTTTGTCTGAGGCCACACGGCTGAAGCTGCGCTCCGAGTCAGCTGAAACAGACACGAAGCTGGGGAAGCAACAGGGTGTCACAGAGTAATTAACTAAAGCTGCAACCACGTCAGCTGACCAGCATTTAATGACACCAGTCTAACCACTGGTAGAAGAAAACTGGATCTGTAACTCAGACCAGTCCAGAACCTGTAAAAACAGCAGCTCTCCACATCAGCTCCAACACACAGGAAGCCCGAGAGGACCACGAGGCCGGGGACGAGGACACGGTATCAGTCTCTGAGCGCTGTTTCTCCTTACAGTCGTCACCTGTTGGTAGGTACAGGTTAACTGAAAGGTCAGAGGTCAAACACAGTAACTCCAGCTGCAGCTGTGAATGTAGAGAAAATACCAGCAAAGACTGGTTTTACTGGGGAAACTGAAACAGGAGGAAATAGTGACTTTGTTGGGGACTATTTTCAGCGGCGGATTAATCCACATTTGGTAGTGAATATTTGTGGCAGCTACTGCCGTCTGTACAGGAAGACAGTGTGTGTGTGTGTGTGTGTGTGTGTGTGTGTGTGTGTGTGTGTGTGTGTGTGTGTGTGTGTGTGTGTGTGTGTCTGTACTAACTCACACAGAGATCCGTTGGGGTGAAGCTCCTTCAGGTTCATGACTCCACAGTGACCAGCTCGAGCTGCAACAGAGAGGACACGGTCAGGACGCACCAGGATCTGAGAGACCTTCAGACCTCCAGAAACCTCAGACCAACACCTTACCACGCCCACATCAGGCAGGGACACACACAGATTTGCATTTTGTCAAGGTAACAGGCAAAGTGAAGGGGTGCAGCCCATTTGTTTGGGAGGGAAACGCAGCAGGTGAAGAGCCAAACAACACACGAGCGATAAAAGATCCCATCTGTGTGAGAAACAGGGAAAACCAGAGTGGAAACCAAAGTCACATCAACTCCAACACATCAGCGTCAGTCAATCAATCTAAGAAATTAGCCCCTCCCCCCCGATCAGAGGAAGTGCCACTGGTTGGTAAGATAATAATGTTTATCCAGGTTTGAGGGGGCTGCTGGTTCCAGGTGTCACTGAGGATGTTTTAATGGTGGAAGAACTGGGGTCACTGGGGAGGCTGCAGGGATCCATTCCCTCACTAACACGCTTCACGGTGAACTTTACTGTCGTGTGTGTGCTGGAGCTTCTGCTGTGAGGAGGAAACTGCTGGAAGAGAAACTGAATTCCTGAGGTGTGTCAAACATCCCCACTGGTCCACTGAGGAGGACGCCTGAAGGACAGAGGTGATGGTAACACCAGGTGATTTCAGCAGCACGAGCAGAGGAAGACCAGGTAAAGTCTGTGTGGTAAGAAGGAGCTTTAGTTTTATTTATTTCCTGACACAGAGTGTGGTAGGAGAGGAAAGTGGACAGGTAAATCCTCACACCTGCTGCACACACACTCTCCCAGGATCAGTACCTGCATGTCTGCTCTCAGTGTGTATGCTGCCCTCTGTGACCTTTGAGGCCAGACCCTGACACACCTGCCAGGTGTATGTCAGTGCAGACACACAACAGGCCGCAGCTCTCCTGACACACAACACTGACGAGTCCAGCCACAGCTGCAGAACATCTGGAAGAGCCAAACCACACCGAGTCACAGTCAGCGGAAATTCACCTGAACAGACCCGAACGACACCTGTAGACCTGAGGTACCTGCCCAGGTGGCTCACAGCACAGACTAACCCGCTGCCTAAACTAAAGCACTTGAGTCCGTCAGGTGCTCTACCTGTCACGTCCAGGTGTTTCTGCAGCAGCAGGTGATGATAAAGCAGAGGGAGCAGGGAGATCACACAGGCTGCTGCCCTCCTGCTCACATTCACACCTGCATCCCACACGGACACCAGCACACCTGCTGAGGAAAGGCACGTTAGTGACCAACAGCTGATCTGAGTCCACTTCCTGTGACCTCAGCTGTGAGTGACGGGCCGTCCATCATCTCTGCTGCCGTTTGCATCTGTGAAAGAAGCAGCAGCTGAATGCAGATGTTGCCTGACAGATGTTTTAATACGTCACTGGGAACCAGCTGATCTGGGACCTGTTCTCCCTCTCTGAGATCCACTTCACTGTCAATAAAGATTCTTATGCTGAAAAAAGAGGAGGCAAATAAAGACCACGCCCTCTGCTGTCAGAGGACATTATTACACCTGAATGTCTTCAGGCTTTCTGAGACACTGAGGGTGGTTTGGGCTGAGGAGGGACAAACGGCGACCCGGACACAGTCAGAGTCTTCATGCTAACAGGAATGCTCTGAAGAAATCTGTGGCCCAGATCTCGTCCCCGTCCCCAGATCCCTGTCAGCTGGATGTGGATCATTTAAAAAGCTCCATGGAAACAAACTGTACGTTCCAGCTCAGATAATCACCCTCCTGTCCCGCTGTCTCACCTGTCCTGTTCTTGCGGCTCTGGGCTCGGCAGTAGATGGTGGATGTTTCCGGCTCCCCGTGGTCCGAGGGCCCCGTCCCCGTCCCCGGCACAGAGTCCCGCTCACAGTCTCTACAGTAAACCCTGCTGAGTGTCTGGACCGGGTGTTTGGCACAGTGGCTGTCTGAACCAATCAGAGTGCTGTTTGCCAGGACGGTGCCCTGCTCTGCTATGATGGTGCTGTCTGTAACGGAGACACGAACGCCATATGATTCACTGATCGACAGAAATGATCAGCCGTTCTCTGGTTTAGGCCTGAAATCATGTTTATTGGTTGTGAACTGACCTTTAGGATCAATGTCATGGTCCAAACCTGAAACAGCAGAGCAGGAAGATCAGAGGCGTTAATCACAGAAAAGTCAAACAAAAACTTGACTTCATTCTAAGGAAGACATGAAAAGACGTGAGGCCTTTTACCCCAGAAGGTGTCGACCAGCGTGGTCTCCTGGATGGAGGACTCGTCCAGCAGGGAGGACAGCAGGGAGGCGTCTGAGGCCACACTGTGGAGGCTGCTGCTGTGGAGCGAAGGGCCGGCCGCTTTACGAGGAGTGTGGACGAGGAGAGACTCCGAGCAGGAGACAGAGTGCTGCTGGGATCGACGAGATCTCAGAGACCTGCAGGAGGACAGAGTAAAGGCAGGGACGAGGAGGAAGAGGAGGAGAGAACAGGAGGAGGGCAGGAAGAAAGGAGGAAAGACAGAGAAAAAGAGCAGGGCGGAGGAGGTACGGGAAGCAGAGGACGTGATGAAGACGTGTCTTCAGTGTTAAAGCAGGAGAGCAGCAAACATCACACTCACCTGGTGCTCCTCCAGCTGTCTCCTCCCACACTGAAGGAGGCGCTGCTGTGCGGCAGACTGCGGTCCAACAGGCCGTCATCGAGCCGCAGGCTGCGTCTGGACATGGTCCTGGTCCGGTGGAAGGAGATGATCTGCTGCTCCTTCTCCGAGTCCGACGCTGCTGAGGAGTAGCTGGAGCTGAGGAGGAGGAGACACCGGGTCAGAACCTCCTCTTCCTGCTTAGAGTCCTGATCTGAGTCAGATCTGAACCCGCAGACCTGAAACACGCTGAGATGATGAGAAATCAGAGGAAAGGAAGCTGCAGAACTTCATTCAGAAAACTGCTGATTTAAAGTCACAGTGACACACTGAGTCTCCAAAGAAAGACAGACAGAAACTCCTCATGTGGATTCGTCCGGACTCTGACTCTGTGTGTTTCAGATCTGCTCTGTAACCAGTAAATGTTCTGGCCTCTGATGTTCGTGCTGTGTGTTGGGTGAATGTTGTGTTGACCTGCAGTTTCCAGCTTCCTCAGTTTTGTGTTTCAGGCTGAAGATGATCAGATCAAACTCAGACCAGGACGTAAAACCTGACGTTTCACTTCTCGACCACATCCAACACATCGTCCATTTCCTCTATTATCAACCTCAGTGTCCCTGGAAATGTCACAGTGATTAAAAACTAAAAACCAGAAAGTTATCACGACATCGCTCGGCTCTGATCAGCTGATTGGAGCTGATCAGAATTTGTCCTGATGTATTGATTAGTCAGGAACAGCAACAGAAAGTCAGCTCAGTCTGATTACAACACACTGCACAACAAATCCCTGTAACCTTATCAGACACACAGCCCACGTGACCCCACACACACACACACACACACACACACACACACACACACACACACACACACACACACACACAGCTAAAACCAGCAGCAGCAGTATAAGGTGAGGATACACACAGATCAGTCCAGCCCCAGCTCTGTAGATCCACGTCCTCGTCACTCATTACAGGGAACAGAGACCGACACGCATCACTAACACACACACACACACACACACACAGCATAAACACACACACAGAAAGAGAGTTGTGGCAGCAGTACGGTTCAAGTTCACCTTAAACCTGCTTAGACTGCTGCTGACAGCACTTCCTGTTGGAGCTGTGGGTCAGTGAGCTGCTTAGATCCCGCCCACAAGCCCGCCCACACACACACACACACACACACGCACACACACACACACTCAGAGTCTGATAGTCCATCTTGTATAAACCACAAATATTTTGTTGTTTTTAAAGTTAAGTTTTTAAAGAGGAAGAACTAACTCTTTCATTATTAATAACTGCTTCAGCTGAATATTTTTTATTCAACTCTTCATCAAATGAAAACGATCATGTTCTTGAATCCATCCAAACACAAGCGTCTGCACATGGATTTTCTTTGAAATAAGATAAAATCTAAAAATGACGATAAATCATTTTATATTCTGATCTGAAACTTTGTGATTGAGAATTCAAACGAGCAGTGATGCTCGTCCAGAGCTCTGTGCTGGGGACGTATTCAGGTCAACACTCGCCTGATGAGAAGCTGAGTGTCACCATCCAAAGGAGAACATGCTCCGAACACACCTGAGGAACGTGAGCTCCACAGAGGAGGCAGGTGTAACAGGATACACCTGACACCTGAATGAGAGACAGGTGAGAATCAAACTGGGCTGAGTGGATGAATGCGACCTCAGATCTCACACTGTTTACAACACGTTCAACACCAAAGCAGGAAAAGAGACAAACGTGATGGAAACTTACCACCAGCTGCAGGTAAACGCTGGTGTTTCACTTCCTCCACCTCGGACAGGTGCAGCAGGTTTCAGTGATCACCTGTACTGACTGTCACTCTCCCTCTGTCTGACCAGCCTCTGTAAGCCTCTCTGGATTACCCAGCAGCCCTCACCTTGAACCAATTATAGACTTCCTACAGAGCTGTTGGTCAGAGCTGCAGTGGCCTGTATTCACCTGTTGATGGCGCCATCAGCACATTTACTGAAGCTGCCATCAGACTGTATCTGTCATACAGAAAGGTGAAGGAGTGACCTGTCTGAGCACAGGTGTGTAGGAGAAAACCTTTCCAATGAATCACTGATAAAAATGTAGATGGTGAAAAATATTAAATTCAATCACGAGCAAACAGCATCGCTTCAGAGGCCTTTAACCACAGGTGCTGTGGATCTGCGTGGCTCAGGGACTGGTCACCTTCAGTGAAGCCGGTTCGCAGGTTCATGTCAGAGCAGACTGAGACGCATGAATAACATTCGGTTTAACTGCGGTCTGTTAAGGACCAAAATCATCTGTTTAACACCGATTCACTTTTCCAGCAGCGTAATTTCCACCGGCTCACCCACGTGTCTTCACTCACTCGACCACGCACAGATTCCAGCCAATCAACGTGGAGCGTGGGAAGATGACGTTACGGCAGAACCAATGAAAAACCAAGATGGGCGTAGCCCCGCGAAAAACGAACGGTCGGCTTGCTAATGTTAGCATTAGCTCTTAGCCCGTCGACCCAGGGACAAAACCCACAAAAAGAGAAGCACAGGAACAAACCACTCACCCGCAGCGGAGCTTCCAATGAACCGCAGGCTGTCCCTCTGTCGGGGGCAAACGTTAGAGTGAAGCCGGCCGCTGACAAAGCTCGTGTTAACGACAGCTTCCGGTCTGTGTTTGCTCCTGAAAAGCCACCCGTTAGCACAGTAATGAATCACACTCATTTATTTTAATCACAACTGTTATTTACAAATACATAAATCTCCTAAACGTCAACTGACAAACCATCAATCAACCGAACACGGAAGTCGGGGGCTTTAAATAAAAGGCTCAGGCTTTTATAGAGACAGCGGTGACGATCGCCCCCGTGTGGTGGGAGGAGCGAATAGCGGAAACAAAGATCGTAGACTGTATCAGTGATGGTTCACCCCCTTTCATGAATCCTCGTCGTCTTGGCCAGATTTTTCAGGATCGTTGTCAGTCTCGTTTTCTTTGTATTTCTTTTAAATCAATGAATAATACAGTTAATTTGAAAACTGGTTGTATTGGGATTTTACCAAACGCCAGATTTCATATCTTCATAATTACTCAGATGTTATTTGTCAGTTTATTAGGTCCACTCAGATAACACTAACCGAGCCTAATCCTTCAGTCCTGTGATAAATCTGCCTTCATAAAGATTAAAATATTCAGTCTGTGCTGAAACTTTCTCACAGGTGATGGTTCACCTGGGGAACAATTAGTCTGTGATAAAGAGTGAACGTCCGTCGAAGACGGAAGTCAAGATGAAACCTGCCTTGAACCGGATGTAGAAACGTCGTGAACGAGGTCATTTCATCTAACGGCAACGTGTTTGTGGAATCTCAGAAAACAGGTTTTTATTTTGTTATTATTATTTATGTATTTATTTCTTCTCTAAATGTTGTCACACGTTCCGACTTGTTTAAGTTTCTATAGATTGTCTGTAGTGAGACGTGTTCTCTTTAAGGACGGTTCATGGGTTAGCTGAAATAGCTAACACCCATGTTGTTACGAGTAGTTAAACTAGTTATAAACTAGGTAATCAAAAATTATGAATATGAATTAAGTCTGGTTCCGGTTACTACACTGGATTACAATCTGAACACAGAGGAACTGAGTGTACTCTTCTGTTTGTTGTAGATATCAGGAGATTTTGTTCATCAGAAATATGAACTTTACAGTTCGGTAATAACACAGTTAAACATTAAGTTACTTAACTTTCTTAAATAATATGTTTCAAACCAAAGTTACCGGAGCAGCACAGTGATTTACTCACACGCTGAAGTTTAAGTTTTTACTTTATTATCCCTCTGTTATTACTCTGCATTTCTCCCACACCACGTGAACAGAACACACAAGCATGCAGGAATCGAACCGGCGACCGTCCCGTCAGGCGAATCTAAAAGTTGTTAGTCTGTTTCTATAACATGAAAAAATAAGGTTTTTATTACTCTGTAAAGTAAAACGCTCCAGACTGCTGCCTCTGTGTCCAGTTTTTTCTTTGTTTTTAGGAACTAAAGTAAATTCACAAACTTTCCACTTCAGTCCAACCTGTTCAGTCAAGCAGGCACTTTGCTGAACAGACGCACAGCGGTAAACTACAGTGACGTGGTTGTGTAATCCATTGTGTTTGTGTCTCCATCAGATTAAGAACCTGTCGTCATGACGTCGTTGGCTCACCAGCTGAAGAGGCTGGCGCTGCCTCAGAGCGACCCCTCCCTGCTGACTCGCACAGAGGTCGCCTCGCTGCTCTTTGACCCCAAAGATGCTGCGTCCATGGACAGAAGTACCTTCTACGCCCTTGGTGAGTCCTGTCCACCAGATCCTGGTCTTTGTACAACAGTTCCCCTTTAACCGTCTCCCCCTCCTCTGTCCTCCCCCACCAGGCTGCACAGGGTTGGAGGAGCTCCTGGGAATCGAACCGGCGTTCCTGGAGTTCCAGGACACTCTGTTCAGCCGGGCCTCGATGACTCTGGAGCGCAGCGTCCAGTCCAAAGAGGTCAACGAGAAGCTGGACGCCGGCATCTCGCTCTTCCTCACCCGCCTCTCCCCGTACTTCCTCCTCAAACCGGCCCACAAGTGCATCGAGTGGCTGGTTCACCGGTACGCTGCACGCCATCGCCACGACACGGAAGGAAACAAACACCTCCGATCTGTGGTTTTCATTGATGCTTCATGTTGTGTTTGTGCCGCAGCTTCCACATCCAGCTGTATAACCCCGACAGCCTGCTGGCGTGTGCTCTGCCGTACCACGACACCAACGTGTTCGTCAGAGTCCTGCAGCTCCTGAGGATCAAAGACGCCACCAGCCGCTGGAACTGGCTGCACTGCCTCCAGGTGCGACTCCGACACCTGGACCTTCACTGCACAGACTCACAGCGTTCAGGTGCCTTCATCTCCACTCACACGTTGTTCTTTCTTTAGAAACCAGGTGTGCCGTTGTCCAGAGGAACTCTGATCACTCACTGCTACACAGACCTGAGCTTCATGGACTTCATCTGCACCATAGTCACCAAATCCATCCAGGTGAGCTCACCCTCTCTGTAGCAGCGAGGAAACACCCTCAGTGTAGGTGAAGGGTCGAATTCGTTTTTCCAAGATGCTGAAGGAATCATGACGTCGAAGCTGAAACATGTGAAACTTCTCTTCTTCTTCTTCCTCTCAGGCGTATTCCGCACACTCTGGCAGCTGCTCCCAGCTCAGAGTGATCTTCTCCTTCTACGCCTCCACCATCGTCCCAGCTCTGGACGCCGTGGACAAAGTGTCCGACACCATCATTTCCAAACTGCTGCCGTACGTCCAGAGGGTGAGTGAGTCACTCGTCGCGTGTTCACCGCCGGCTGCTGAGCGTCTTCAGAGCTGCCGTTGCAATGAATTGAGTAAATGATCAGCAGATTGATTGATAATGAAAACGATCAGTGGTCCTGATCCTGATGCTCTCGGACGATACTCAGCCCTGACATTGTCCCGTTGTCCCTCCAGGGTCTGAAGTCCTCGCTGACGGACTACAAAGCTGCCACCTACATGATTGTGTGCCAGCTGGCGGTGAAGGTGGTGATGGAGGCGAGTCTGGTCGACAGCCTCGCCGTGCACATCAGCAAGTCTCTGCTCAAAGAGCCCGTCCTGGCCAAAGAGGGTCTGGGCTGCCTCATCGTGCTGCTGCAGAGCCAGAAGGAGGAAGCCGCCGGGCCCAGGTAGATGGACGCGGAGCATGTAGACAAAGCTAGACAGCAGCATGATGGGTGTAGTTACCTGCAGGGTGGGGAGAGGTGTGACTCACCTGACTTTGTCCTCACCTGTGTTCAGAGCTTTCGGCCGCCTGTGCTCGATGCCGGCGCTGGTGTCCACACTCCAGGTCATGGCGGCGGTTCATGATGTCAGTCCTCTGCTGCGTTACCTGCTGCCGTACCTGATCCACAGCGTGTTCACCTGCCGCTCAGGTGAGAACTGGATCCTGATGATTGGTTTGGTTTCAGACACTCAGCACCAGGTAATCATTGGAGCAGCTTCACAGATCAGATCAGAACTGGTTTACCTGTTGATTTCTGTCTCAGGTGAGGCGGAGGTGGACGAGCTTGGCGTGTTGGAGTCCATCCTGGAGTCTGTCCCTCTCACCAAAGGCCTGGACCATACAGTGGCTCGGTAAACTCACCTCGTCCTCTGTGAAATAATCAGAAAGTTCTGTGAAGGTTTCAGGTTCCTTCTGTTCAGGGTGCAGATCATTTTCCCTTGTTGCCAACGGTGGATGTGGACGCTACGTCTCTTGTCATGTAGGACGTTAAGACTCTGTGATTTCTTTGACGTCCTGTCATATGTCTCATATGTCGTGTTCCTCCTGCAGTTTGCTGTTGGACGAATACCTGGATCAGACCGAGTCCTCTGCTGAGACCATCTCTGCCCTGCACCAGCGTCTGCTGCCTCTGGTGCGACTGTTTGAGTCCAGGTGAGTCTGAATTCATCACGTCATCCACGAGTGATCCAGAAGGTGTTTGTAAACGAGATTCTGTGGTTGTGTAGGTAACATGTGTCGTTGTCCCGGTTGTTGTTGTTTGGTTTATTTTGTTTGTGTCCATATGATGGGTGGTGGTCCTGAGTCTGATTGTGGACAGGTCCCAGAGGCTGAGGCAGGGTGAGCGTTACTCATCAGTGTGTGTCTCCTCCATCAGGTACTGTGGAGCTCTGGACGGCGTCCTCGCAGGTCATGTGACCGACGTCAGCAGCACCGAGCAGAAGCGTCTTTTCCACCAGTTTCTTTCTCTGTCGATGAGCAGTGGAAAATACCAGGTACACTACCCTCACACTGTGTGTGTGTGTGTGTGTGTGTGTGCGTGCTCACAGTGTTCACACCCTCTGTCGTTGTGTTGCTGTGTGTAGATTCTGGGCGACTCGGACACGTCGCTGCTCCTCAGTCTGAAACACCCGCAGCCTTCGGTCAGAGTCGCAGCTGTGGACCATCTGATGGGCATCGTCACCTGCGGACAGGTAAGGCAGAAGGTGGCGACCGCACACAGGAGCTGATCAGCTGATCGCAGCTGTAGCTCACAGCAGACTCACAGGCAACACTGAAGAATAATAATGACAGAAGGATCCACGAATATATAATATAAAATAACCTTTTTCATATAATTTCACTGCATCAACAACTAATTCAGTCTCTTCAAAGAAAATAACCGTAACTGAAGAAGCACTCACCAGCTTTCTTTGATCTCGTGGTCCCGTGTTTTCCCAGCAGCAGCAGAGTTTGGATGAATCCTTCCTGAGAAACGCCGTCATGGATCGTCTGCAGGACGACGTGCCGGAGGTCGTGGCTGCCACGCTCAGAATCCTGGAGGTCTGTGGGATGAACCGTCGCCTCGATGGTTGTGTTTCTGGAAGCAGCTGCTTTAAACCAGACGTGCATCATGGTGTGTGAAGTGTGTTGTTGTTGTTTCAGGTGTTGTTCGATGTTTTGGACCCTGAGGACACGGCGTCACATCTGCTGTCGCTGCTGCACAGAGTGGATCTGTCGGTGGCTGAGCGCTGGTCAGTGAAGTGCTCATCGATCTCTCAGCACTGTGTAAAACATGATAACATCACGTATCCGCAGTGAGTTTGAGCTCGGTGTCGTTTCCCTCAGGCTGCCGGTGCTGACGGAGGCGGTGCGTTTACTGTCTGACCCGCGGCTGGGAAAGGGGGATGCCGAGCGGGTGCAGAGAACGGGCTGGAAGCTGCTGCTTTTCCTGGTGATCACCGCCGCCCAGCCGGACTCGGCCCAGCTCGGCCTCGCCTCCTGCGTCGCCCGATCCTCCATCCTCGCCCAGCACCCGCTCACCTTCAACTGGGCTCAGGGTAACGGAGCAAACCGCACCTTTTACATCTAAACGCAGTTAAATACTTAAACAGCACTTTAAACCTGTGAACATGACGAGGTTTGAGCTTTTCTTATGAAAAGTTTCAGTTTGTCCAGCTTGTTAACAGCAGAACTTTGGAAACGACTTGGCTGTGAAGAGTCGGTGTTGAACAGTGTGTGCCGTGTCCTCACAGAGCTGGATCAGCTGATGAAGAGAAGCTCTGAACCCAACTTCGTGGGTTTGGCCAACCAGCGCCTCGTCTCCACGCTGACCAAGAACCTGGCGAACATGGAGCATTTCTCCAAACGAGATGCTGTGAGTTTATGTTGACAAGAAGGAAATGTAGAATATGACCTGACTTGAGATCAGCAGCACTGACGTTCTGTGTGTGGTCCTCAGCTGGAGAAGCTGGCTCTGCTGGTGGAGCAGCAGGGAGGCTCCGGGCCCAGGGAGAGGGCGTCCTTCCTGGTGCTGACCCAGACTCTGCTGCTCGGCCTGGGTGAGCTGAGCGAGACCCAGCACCTGCTCACCGCCCAGAGGGTCTACGCGGTGCTGGAGCCGCCGCTGCTGGAGGTCATCAGAGACACGGACGCCCAGGTCAGACAAATATTAACATCTGGAGCCGCCTCAGACCGAACACGAACACGAGTTCATCCTTTTTTGCTGATTCACAGACGGACGTCTCTCTGTCTCTGTCTTTGTCTCATGCCTTCAGAAGCTTCCTGTTTTTATGCCCTCTGTGTGTTTTAACAGGAAGCTGAGCGTCCTGTGTCCGTCCCCTCCTCTTTCTCTGAGGCTCTGACTCTGTACCTGAGCAGGTGTGGGCAGCAGCCAGGTGAACGGCTGGACAGAGAGTACAGCTTTGTCCTGATCTCTCTGCTCAGAGACTTCATCTCGTCTCTCAGGTGTCACGACGCCTCCTTTAAAGGTAATAATGGTCCCGTTGTCTGATGAGGGCGGAGACTGATGTTGACTCTACAGAAATGACAGCATGTCTGTGAGTTTACCTGACGGGACACCTTCCTGTCTGCCAGGTGAGGTGTGGTGGAACCCAGAGAAGCTGGACACAAACACCTGCTGCTACCTGGGATTAATCTGCCGCCTCTTCAGTGTGATCATCAGCGGCGCCGGAGACGGGCCGGCGGCCTGCAGCTTCAGACAGCTGATGAAGCTCCTCGTCCAGGTGAGCTGAGCACACCTGCAGGTAGAGGAACATAACTGAATCTGAAGCTTCTGGAATTGTTTCACACGTGGACGCCCACTCTCCGTCTCTTTCAGGCTCACCTGCGTGAGCCGCCCATGCTCTTCAGGTTCCTGTGCATGCTGTGGGGATACAGCAGTAACCATGGCGACCAGTTGGATGTGAAGGTCAGCGCCGTCCTGCAGACTCAGGCTCTGTACATGGGCCGAGCTCTGCTGAGCGTACAGCCTGCCGCCACGCTGGAGGAGCTGGCTGCCGCCGACTCGCCCGGTGAGGAGCCGCCCTGTGCTGATGTTCGCCTCCTCAGGACATGTAAGGTTAACTAAGCTGTGTGTGTGTGTGTGTGCGCGCAGTGGTCCCGTCCTTGCTGTGCTGTCTCAGTTCTCCGGTTCGTGAGGTCCGGAGGGCAGCCCTCGGCGCTCTGCAGAGCCTATCAGGAGCTGACACCTCCCCCTTCCAGCCAATCACGGAGAAGCTTCTGAAGACGTCGGAGGAGCTCATCGCCGACCCCTCGTACCTGAGCTTGGTGAGAGTTTTTAAGCACCACTTTCTGGATTTATTTTGTTCTTACAAAGCGAGCATCTGTATGAACCGTGGACCCCGAGGGCCAGGAGGACCCCGAGGGCCACGAGGGCCACATGGACCCCGAGGCCCCTGAGTGTGAGTGCTGACAGTGTTGCTGTGAACCCTGCAGGCTCTCGGTGGTCTTCATGAGGAGTCTTTGTCCAGCAAAGTGAAGACGCAGCAGAAGAAGCTGCAGACGTCGATGCAGCAGCTGCTGCAGAGCGTTCAGACTCCATGCTGTCCATCGTACAGCGCCGCCAACCTGCTGAGAGCGCTGAGCCAGGTCAACGGACAGGTGAGAGCAGGAACACACCTGGAACGACTCTGATGAACCGGGAAGGACGTGTCATTTCCTTTAAATGGGTCTCGTATCTAACGGCTGTCCTCTCCTCCACCTCCCTCCCCTCAGTCCGTCCTCTCTGTCCTGCTTCCTGTTTTGGATCGGCTCCTGGAGCAGAGCGGCCCAGACACCCCCACCCTACTGCGGGCCGAGGCCCAGCTGATGCAGCTCGTCCTGGGGAAGTACAACGAGGCGTCGGCCCCCATGCTGGCCACGGACCAGAACTGTCTGGATCTGTTCATCAGGGCTCTGAGGACTTCAACCCAGCCGCACCCTGACGTCCCCAGCTGCCAGATCAGTGCTCTGGAACAGGTGAGGATAACCTGAACCCGGGGTTAAAACCCGGGGTTAAAGCTCCGGTTAAACCTGTAAAATGAGCCTTATCATGTGGGAGGTAGCCAGAGTTAAAACTTAAACCTTAAACTCAGGATTAACAGGTTATCTGCTGCGTCTCTTCACCGTCTCAGATCACGAAGCCTTTCTTCTCCACCCTCGGAGACGAGAAGGTGCAGCAGAAGCTGCTGTCGGTGATGTTCGACCTGCTGGTGGAGAGCAGGAGTCCGCTGGTGGCCAACACCATCAGCAGCGTCTTTAAAGGGGTGAGCTCAGCGTCGGCTGCTCAACACGAGCCTGACTGTGAAATGAGAGCAGGTCCAGGTCTCAGGCTTCTGGTCTGAGTCTCGCTGCAGCCAAAGTCTCACAGCGTCCGACCTTCCTTCTTTCTGACAGATCGCGGTTGACGGCCAGCTGGTGGCCAATGAGCTGGCTCCTCCAGAAAAAGCCAAAGTCTGTGTGACGGTGCAGCAGACCCGCAGGAGCAAAGTGACGCAGAGGTGAAGAGTTTACAGCGTGAACCTGTCGTCAGATCTATCAGAGAATTCCTGCTCATCGTTCCGATGCTGCAGCTCAGGGAGGGAATCACAGGTGTTTTCTCTGCTCAGGAAACCTCAGGAGAGTGGGGAGGTCTGTCCAGAGGGGGGCGCTGTGCCGTGGCAGAGAGTCACTCTGATCCTGGAGCTGCTGCAGCACAAGAAGAAGCTGAAGAGAGCCCAGATGTTGGTGCCGGTCCTGTTCTCTCTGCTCTCCAGGTAAACACAGATGATGGTGGAAAATGTTTGTTCCCTGAAACCAGTGAGTCCAGTCTGAGCTGATGCGTGTTTCCCGTTCTGGTCTCAGGAGTCTGGAACCAGGTCCGGATGATCGGACCAACATGGAGTACACCAAACAGCTGCTGCTCAGCTGTCTGCTCAACGTCTGCCACAGACTGTCTCCTGACGGAGGGCCTGTGGGGGCGGGTAGGTCGGCACCCCGACACATCAGCGGCACCGGACCGCCCGCCGGGTTTTACCGGGTTTAACTGTCGCAGCTTTTGTTTCCAAACTTCTTGGTCCTTCATGCAGAATGTTCTCTGTGCTGTTCTGTGCAGACGTCCTGGATGAAGATAAGTTCAGCGTGGAGTTGGTGGTTCAGTGCATCAGAGCGTCCGACATGCCGCAGACTCACCACCACGCCCTGCTGCTGCTGGGCACCGTCGCCACCATCTTCCCTGTGAGCTTCATCCCCGTGTTTCTGATGTTTCCTGTTGTTTCATTTTTACCCTTTAGTCTTACTTGAATCTTAGAGATGAGGCTGTAGAGAGGTTTCTGTCGCCGTGACGATACTGAATGCAGGAAGGACTCGCACGTTGTGTTTGAGCAGATCTGACGCGTCTGCTCGTCAACAGGAAAAAGTCCTGCACAACATCATGCCCATCTTCACCTTCATGGGAGCCAACATCATGCGCCTGGACGACGCCTACAGCTTCAGAGTCATCGACAAGACGGTCCAGATGGTCATACCTGCGCTGATCAAGGTGAGCGGACAGACGCAGAGTCCACCAGCTGTGGACGGGGACGTCTTTGATTTTCAGCCGGTGTGAAAAGATTTTAGAACGATGGGTTGTTATTCCAGGCCCAGCAGCTGTCTGACGGTCAGTCTTCGCCTCACGTGCACGCCGTGGTGACGAGGATCATGCACGTGTTCGCCGACGCTCTGCCTCACGTGCCCGATCACCGGCGGCTGCCCGTCCTCACCCAGCTGGTGACCACGCTGGGCCCCGCCCACTTCCTCTGGGTCCTGATGCTCCTGCTGTTCAAGCTGCACACGGAGCAGCCCGGCAGCTCAGTGAGCGAGAAGGTGAGATACCTGTCCTCAGGTGGGCTGTGCTGTCACCGGGATGTCCTGCTGCTTTGAGCCTGACTGGTGTGTGTGTGTGTGTGTGTGTGTGTGTGTGTGTAGGATGCAGCCTTAGAGAGAGACGTGGACTTCTGGATTTCTCTGTGCTGTCAGTTCGAGGTGACCGACCAGCTCACGTCCCTCATCAGCGTCCTGAACTTCCTCCTGCAGCTTCCGGACGACAAAGACGACGGTGAGACGTCCGACACAAACTTGTCGTCTCAGTCAGATGATGAGCAGGAAATGAAACGTGGACTGAACTGTGTGAGGTTTTATCCTGCGTGTTTTCGTCCTGTGCAGCTCCAGCGCAGCGCTCCGTCGGCCGACGAGGAGCCAAGAAGAAGAAGGAGGAGGAGGAGGAGAAGGTGGAGGAGCTGATCTTCAGTGTGGAGGCTCACAGCAGCAAAGAGCTGAGACACTTTAAGTTCCTGTCCGTCTCCTTCATGGCTCAGCTGCTCGGCTCGGCCAGCTTCATCGGAAAGGTGGGTGGCGTCCCGGGGAGCGTGTTTCACAGAGAAAGAAACGAAAAGGCGACGTTACGAGGAATTTCAGAGATTATTCATCAGATGATTAGGTTTCAGACACCAGGCTGTGTTTGCACAGACAAGAAACATTTCACCTTAAAAAATATGAAGTACTGAGAACATGGGACGGAGCCTGTTTCCTGTCTTTGGTCTGCTGTGATATGAGCTGCAGTGTGATCCTATGTGCTTCAGGTTGCAGACGGCGGCGGTGACGATGATGAGCAGCTGCAGCAGCTGCAGCAGAGGTGAGTTCTGTTCTGCTGAAGAAGAAAACAGAGTCAGTGTTTCCCATGAGGACGCAGCTGAACGGCTGGTGTTTGTTTCAGGCTGCTGGAGGAGATCCTGCGCTACATCCACAGCGTGGCGCGCTCTGTGGACCAGAACGCTGACAAACCCACCGCCAAGTTCTGGAGAGTTCTGCTCAATAAAGCCTACGACGTTCTGGACAAGGTTTGTTCAGAGTCACTCAGCAGTCTGTCGCCGTCCGGCTTCCTAATTAACAACAACTGTTAGTTCATTAACATTAAAGCGTCACAGCTGTTGAACAGAACAAAGCAGAAATAAAATGTGTAGAAGAAGAATGAGAAGCGGATCAATAATGATGATCAGAATCCAACCACATTAGCCCAGTAACATCACTGAGGCCTGTTCACCTGCCGCTAACCTGTGTCTCAGGTGATCCCACCACAGGTGAACACATCACTCTTCCTGTTTACACAAATAAACATCTACATCACGGTGTTGTTGCACTTCCTGTGCGTAGTCTGCAGGAAAGTAAGAACAGAAGGTGGAGTCACATGATACTGAAGATCACACACACATACCTGTGTCTCGCGTTACCCAGGTGAACGCCTTGTTGCCCGCGGACACCTTCATCACGGTGATGAGGGGGCTGATGAGGAATCAGCTGCCGTCAGTCAGGAGGAAAGCCATGGAGCTGCTGAACAACAAGCTGCAGCACAGGACGCAGTGGGAGGAGCAACAGGTAACACACACGCACACACACACGCGCACATACACACACACGCACACACACGTACGCACACACACGCACACACACACGTACACACGCACACACACGTACACACACACACGCACACACACACGCGCACACGCACACGCACACGCACACACACACGCGCACACACGCACACACACACGTACACACACACGCACACACACGTACACGCACACACACGCACACACACACGTACACACACACACACACGTACGATAAATCTTTCATGTAAACTTTCAAACATTTTCCATCTGTTATAAAAATGATCAGAAATATAATTTCAATAAAATAAGTTCAATCACATTAATATAAAAAATAAAAATAATGTTAATGATGTCATTTTATAAAACACTGTACAAAGCACAATGTTTATTATTCACCTGATTTTAACATCATAACGTTTTATTCATTCGATTTTCATCTTTAATCAAAAATCAGATTTAATTTTAGTTTCGTCTCAGTTTCTAAATAATGCTGAAAACACTGGATTCTCCCAGGTCACCGTGCTCCTACAGCTGACCGCAGACCTGCTGACCATCGTGGGTAAAGGTCAACGCAAAGGGACGCAGGAAGAGGAGGCGGAGCAGGCCATCAACCGGCAGACGGCGCTCTACAGCCTCAAACTGCTCTGTCGCAGTTTTGGCTCCGACCACCAGGAGGCGTTCGTCCCCGTCCTGCTGCAGGCGGTGGAGATCGTCGCGTCGGCAGAGGAAGAGAAGAACGTGACAGGCAGCGCTCTGCTCTGCATCGCCGAGGTGGTCGGTGCACTGAAGGCGCTCGCCATCCCACAGTTACCCAGGTGTGTGAGTCAGGTCGGAATCACAGGAGCTGGTTCACGGTCTGTAACGGTTTAAGACATCAGCGCACACACACGCACACACACACACACACACACACACACACGCGCGCGCGCGCGCACGCGCGCACGCACACGCACGCACGTACACACACACACACACGCACACACACACACCTTGCTTCTGAGTCAGTGTGTGTTGATTTCCTGCAGGTTGATGCCGGCGGTGCTGCACACGCTGACAGACAGGAAGGAGCTGCTGACCAATGAGATCTACCTGCTGAGCGCCGTCACCGCCCTCCAGAGAGTCACAGAGACGCTGCCTCACTTCATCAGCCCCTACCTGCATGACACCACCTTACAGGTGAGAAACACCTGAGTCTGCTTCATGACACTGAGCTGGATTTGGATCTGGTCTGAGCCGGGTCCCGGGTCGAGTCGAGCGGACCCGTGCAGACCTCCAGTCTCAGGTGCACGTGTGCAGCTGCTCATCAGCATCGCTCTAACACTCCCTGTTCCTGCAGGTGTGTCGGCTGACTCGGCAGGTAGAAACCGCCCCCTCTTCATCCTCCTCCGCCCAGCTCTCCGTACGTCTCGCCTCCCTCAGGAGCACCCTCTCCACCCAGCTGCCCCCCAGGGTCCTCCTGCCCACCCTCACCAGGTGCTACAGCAGCATGGTGGTGGATAAGAAGGTGGGTGTTCTGTTTGCTCCGAGCGAATCCTCCGGCTCTGACGTCCGTTAGCATCCATCTACATCTTCCCGCTTTGCATCTCAGTCTGAGCTGAAGGTGCAGGTTTCCTCCGAGCTGAGGAGGAAGAGGAGTCAGGTGTGCTGACACAGGTGTCAGCACACCTGGCTGCCTCTGGCTGAGTGACCTCTGACCCGGTTCTTTTCTGCAGGGCCAGCTGGGGGCGCTGATGAGCATCCTGAAGGAACACATCGCTCACATGGAGAAAGATCAGCTCAGCTTCCACCAATCAGAGCTCACCTCCTTCTTCCTCACCGCCCTCGACTTCCGTGCTGAACACTGCCAGGTGAAGGGTTTCCCTTTACAGGAAGAGAGGCTCAGTTCTCAGGCTCAGTTCTCAGGCTCAGTCTTTATCTCCATCTTCATGAGTTTGTAGTGGTAACACAACCTCTGACCTCCCTCCTCAGGGTGATCTGGAGAAGACGTCGGAGATCGAGGGCCGTGTGATCGACTGTCTGCTCACCATGGTGATGAAACTGTCCGAGGTCACGTTCAGGCCACTCTTCTTCAAGGTAACGTCGTTATTAACGTCAGTTTTCATTGATTATTAATCTGATGGTTTGTCAGTGAGTCGCGTTAATAAATCTGATTCTTCGTGCCGCAGCTGTTTGACTGGAGTAAATCCCACAGTAAAGAGCGTCTGCTGACGTTCTACCGACTCTGCGACGTCGTCGCCGAGCGGCTCAAAGGCCTTTTCGCGCTGTTCGCAGGAAACCTGGTGAAACCGTTCTCAGACCTGCTCCGACAGACCAGCGGCTCCGGGGCTGGTGAGCTGAGACGCCATCGCTCGTATTTTATCCTGATGTTTTCCTGCTTTGTTCAGATCAGATCAGAGTCCTGTCTCTGTCCTGTCCCTCCTCAGACCAGTTCCTGTTTGACCCAGATCCTGGTCTAAAGAAGACCAGTCTGCTGCTTCAGTACGTCTTCGACTGTCTCTACAAGATCTTCCTGTACGACACTCAGCGCTTCCTCAGCAAAGAGCGAGCCGACTCCCTGCTGAGCCCGCTGGTCGACCAGGTGAGAGCCTATACACCTGTCACATGACTCTTCACGCTGAGACCAGGTTTGTGCAGGTAGAGACACCTGAGCTGCATCGAGAACAGGTGACAGGAACGGCTCAGGTCACTTTGTTTTTCTTTTCACTCGTGTGACCTCACCTGTTCGCTGAGCCAATCAGTTTACAGTGATGACACCGTTCAGGTGAGGGTGGAGCACCAGCATGTCACAGGTCAGCGATGTCACTTCCTGCTGTGGTTAAATGTTTACAGTTGCTGTGTACAGCAGTGATTCGTGGGGGTAGCAGCTGGGTTGTCTCTCACCTTGCTTGGGTGTGTGTGCAGGTGGAGAACATGGCGGGTGGAGAGCAGGTGTACCAGCAGAGGGTGACCCAGCACCTGGTCCCCTGTGTGGGTCAGTTCTCTGTGGCTCTGGCCGACGACTCTCAGTGGAAAACTCTCAACTACCAGATCCTCCTCAAGACCAGACACACGGACGCCAAGGTGAGAACACCTGCACACACCTGACCGACACACTCACCCTCCGTTATCTGTGGGGCTCAGAGTGATGAGCTGCCCTGAGTGTTGTCTGACAGGGATATAGCCCGCAGCGTGTACAGGTGTAATCTGTAGGATCCCTCCCCAGGTGCGTTTCTCCTCCCTGCTGATGCTGGTGGAGTTGGCCTCCAAGCTGAAGGAAAACTACGTGGTGCTGCTGCCAGAGACCGTCCCCTTCCTGGCTGAACTGATGGAGGGTGAGGACACACACACACACACACACACACATACACACACACACAGACTCACCTGCAGACAGGTGGATTTCCATAACAGATGTTCTGGAACGGCGCTGCAGGTGAACTCAGGCGATCTCAGTGCTGCACCTGACGCTGCGTGACGAGTGTGTGTTTGCTTTTCAGATGAGTGTGAGGAGGTGGAGCAGCAGGTCCACAAGGTCGTTCAGGAGATGGAGAACATTCTGGGAGAACCTCTGCAGAGCTACTTCTAACATAACACAACACACACACACACACACACACACACAGCGTCATTCAAACACACACACACACACACAGCGTTATTTTGTGCTTATTCTGAAATAAACATGAGACTGTGCAGACTCAACCATCATCTTGTGTGTTGTTTTGTAAATAAAGCAGAGATGCTGTGATTGGCTGAAGCAGGTCTGAGGTTACTTCCTGTTCTCTGTCAGTTTCTGACGGAGTGTGAAACCCATGGATGCTCGTCATCATCCAGCCTCTGATTCCCAGTTTAATGTACATATATTAAACTGGGAATCGTGGAGGGTCCACGCCGCAGGTTTACTGCTCTGACTGTTTGACCTGAGTCATTCAGCAGAATCACACTGCAGAGAAAATCAATCAATAAGAAAATCTATAACTGTGTGAAACCACAGTGACTCACTGGGTTCTTCAGGGAACATCACGAGGTTCCACACTAAAGTCCTGGATTAAACTCTAACTAGTTAACTAACTAGAACTTTAATATCTGTTGGTTAAATTTCAGGTTCAGATTCACCTTGTTACGTAAAAGGCTGAATGATTTTACCTCATACGGAATGTAAATTATCGTTTCTGTTTAATTAATTAACGACGTCACTCCCGGTCACGGACCCTCCTCGCGTCCCCGGTGTCCCGCCGCCTCGTGTGGGACGGTCCGTGACGTCACAGAGTGGTTTTTAAGGAGGCTCCGGTCCCTCGGTGTGTGTGAGTGTGTGTGCGTGCGGATCCGCAGCATGAGGAGCGCGAGGACGCTGCGGCAACTCGCGGTGACGGTTCCTAAACGGAACCATCACCATCAGGTGCGGTCAGCGGGAATCATCGGAGCACCTTTCTCCAAGGGACAGGTGAGGGCACGGGGACCGGGCTCTGTGTGTGTGTGTGTGTGTGTGTGTGTGTGTGTATGGCTATCTTTGTGAGGACCCGTTTGAGATTTAGCCGATACATTGGGAGCGGGGACATTTCATTATGAGGACATTATGTCCAGTCCTCACGGTTCTGACGGTTCAGACCTGGTTTCAGGGTTCAGGTTATGGTTAGGGGCTTATGTCACTCATTAGGTGTGTGTGTGTGTGTGTGTGTGTGTGTGTGTGTGTGTGTATACGTGCGTGCTGGTCTTGTCTTGCTCAGCCCAGAGGTGGAGTGGAGAGAGGACCGGACCTGATCAGAGCTGCAGGACTGCTGAACAAACTGCAGGAACAAGGTCAGACAGTATTTCCGTGTATTAACTCTGTGGTCAGTGATTAAACAGCTGTGCTTCAGTTCAAATGAATTCGACATTTTACTGTAAATATGATGTTTAGTTCTAAATGAAAGAATTAAAGAGCTAAAACCATCAGTCAGAAAATTAACCTGCAACTACTGAACTACTGAATTATATATAAACATTATACTAAACAATTTATTACATCTTCATTTACTGATTATAAAAGATGAATTCATGATAAAACCTACATTTATGTGACAGAAATGTGCTGAGCTTGTAAAATCAGCTGCATCGTTACAGGCCAAAGGACCTGCTCAGATCAGAGTTACACACAGAGGAAACTGGAACTTATCAAAACATACACTGTAAATACAAATCTAAAACAACAAAACAGGAAAACAATGACCTTCTCTGATCAGGTTGTACAAGTTAATAACGTCTGGGCCATAGAGCAGCATGAGGACTGACTCTTATAGTCAGTATTTTAGGAACAGAGTGTTTGGGCACATTGACACACTGAAGTCATTTGACTCTGAATGTTTAATGGTTATCACAGTGTGATGGTGGAGCAGTCAGTCAGTGCTCAGTCTGAATCTGGGACACAACTTTAAACCTTATGAGACTTACAGCTCTGAGCAGGATCAGACCTCTGTGTGTGTGTGTGTGTGTGGCGTGACTCAGATCACATGTGAACACACACACACACACACACACACACAGTTTTATTAATGGAACACAGCAGGTGAGATCGGAGAGGCATCCGACCTTGATCCTTCAACAGCACACACACAGCAGAAATAGATTGTGAGTGTGTCTTCGTTTCACTGCCCCGTGCACCTGTAGCCACACCCACTGGTGACGTCACAGCGCTCTTGGTCTGATGTTGAAATTTTGTCATTTCCAGTTTTTGAAACGAACCATGTGAGAAGTTCAGAGGTGAAATCAGTTTAACGTAACTTTAAAAACTCTGAGCTCCGACCACACACTGTTTTCTAACACGGCTGAAAACCACTGATTTCATCTGTTTTATGAACTTATCATTTTGCTTTATGGTCAATTTTATAAAAGCTGAAACATAAGTAGCAGCTAAAACTGTCAGATGAATGTAAACAGTACAATATCTCCCTCTGACATGAGGCTGAGGAGAAATCTGAAGTGTCATACAAAGGAAATAATTAAACACAAGCTCAAACTGTATGTAAATACAGTGTTTGGCTGAAAGTTGTTGTTTTCCATCACTGAGCTGATGATCTGCAGAGAGGAGCCGTCGACCTGAGCCTCAGCAGCAGAGACGCTTCATTCATAGGTGACTGATTTCAGCAGCAGCAGCTCGTCCTGTCTGTTAAAGCTGATTTACTTTACATTACAAACTGACAGGATTTCCACACAACGCCAGTTAATGTTCACGCAGACAAACGTCTGGGCAATAAAACTGTAACAAAGCTTTTCATTCCTCAGCCCTAATGTCAGAGAGAGATGAAGAAAGAGGAAGTTTCCACAGTTTCTCGCTAAAAGAGGAAACTTTTTCCACTTTAAAAAAATCCTCACTTTATTTTGTTATTTCACAAAAACCCAAATCTTGTTAAAGTGAGCTGATGTGTTTTTGTAACGAGAAGTTTCTCATAAAAAACAAAATAATATTAATAATAAAAAGAAAATATGACGTGAGAAAGTGTGCACATGGTGACAGCAACTCGCTGCCGGAATAAACACAAGATATAAAACTACATTTTAAATTTCCATAAAGGGTCAGTTCATTGTGTCTGTGTCTGTAGGCTGTGCAGTGAAGGATTATGGGAACCTGGCGTTCGAGGTGTTGGTGGACGACAAACCTGTGGGTCGGGTGAAATGTGCGAGGGCGGTGGGCAGCGCCAACCGGAGGCTGTCAGAGGCAGTGCAGGCTGTGAAGAGGGACGGACACACGTCTGTGATGCTGGGAGGAGACCACAGGTCAGAGGGGGGTCGTCAGGTCGTCTCATCACACCTGAAACAGCAGCTCAGCTCAAAGTCCACAAATCTGTCGCCAGGCAAACGATTCAGTGCATAAATCTAACTTTAAGAAATCAATAATGATTTACCTGCATGAAATAATCCACACAATATCAAATTACACTTCTACCTACAAACTGATTATGAAATGAAAATGTCACCTGAGTGCATCTGAAAGCCAAACAGTCACAATCACAGAACAAGTACAATACAATCACAGTGTCTTAGATTTATTGATCACAGGTTCTATATTACAGTAACCACAAACTGTGTGTGTGTGTGTTGCTCACTTCACAGCTCTGAATCTAAACTTTAATGAACTAAACTGTTAAACTGTTGGTGAATTGTTGACTTTAGTTTTTGTCCAGTAACAACAGCAACTTCAGTCTGTCAATCATCCACCAAGAGGACACACAGACGTCAGCCCAGGTCCCCAGAGTCCACATCAGCCTCTGCTGATCAGTCAGAGGGGACTCAACACGTATTCAGACCCTTATGTAAACGGACCACAGTTTCACAGTACTTCTACAAGTCCTGCATTCAGAGTAAAAGCATCAGCCTCATGTAGTTAAAGTATCACAGGAAACAAAGTTCTGATTCACTGATCAGTTTTCAGTTTGAAGGCGTTTCTCTGATCTTTGACTTTGTTGTGAAATTGTGTAATTTCCAGTTTTTGAAATGAGCCGTGTCAGAAGTTTAGAGGTGAAATCAGTTTAATGTAACTTTAAAAACTTTCCTAACAGCTGAAAACCTCTGATTTCATCTGTGGTGTATGAGCTTATCGTGTTACTTTGTTTCTGTTTTACATAGATTATTTTTTATTCTGATTTATCTTTAGTATAACTCTGTAAACACAAAAACAAAATTCAAAGAAAAGAAAAAGTTATTATAAGAATCTCTGATTGAATGTATGAACAAACCTTGAGTCGATGAAGCTGAGCCCAGGTGTCTCATCATCTCTTCATCCTCGCCTTCAGTCTGGCGATTGGCTCCATCCACGGTCACTCGGCGGCGGTCGGGGAGCTGAGCGTCGTTTGGGTCGACGCTCACGCCGACATCAACACGCCCCTGACGTCGCCCACGGGAAACATCCACGGACAGCCTCTGTCTTACCTCCTCCGCGAGCTGCAGTCTAAGGTGAGCTCAGCCTCATGAAACCATCAAACACTCACACAGTTGCTGAGTTTCTCACTATCGCTCTCTGCGTCTGCAGATTCCTGTTTTACCAAACTTCTCCTGGATCAAACCGTGTGTTTCAGCCAAAGACCTCGTCTACATCGGGCTGAGGGACGTGGATCCAGGAGAGCAGTAGGTTTCTCACTTTGTCTCAGTCCACTGAGATCCACTTGGACCAGCATGTTTCTGAGCAGCAGCAGACTCTGGAGGCCGGAGAGGATCTAAGCTGTTCATTCACCTGTTGGGTTTTCTTAAAGTGGCAGCTTCTTTTTTTCAGTTACATCCTGAAGCTTCTGGGCGTGAAGGTGTTTTCCATGTCAGAGGTGGATCAGCTTGGTGTACCCCGAGTCATGGAGGAGACGTGTGACTACCTGTCCGCCAGGTAATGTCACTGTCATCAGTACGACCATCTGTTAACCTTCAGCAGCGACTTTGCTGCACCTCCTCAAACTCCTGCCGACACTGCAGGTAACTTTCCACAGGTGTAAGTTCAGCTTAGAGAGACTCGTACGGATCTACAGGCAACAACGCTGAGATTAACAGGATGGTTCCAAAAATTCAAGGCTTCGTCTTCAGAGAGACAGTCTGCTCAGTGATCGTCCTCTGAAAGACGGGAAACACGTTCTGTCTCCACAAAGACAAGGGAGACGAAAGGTGGAGGGAAGGACATTGAGCTAAAAACCTGCCAGAATGATTTGAGATTAAAACTTTATTTACACTTGGAAACAGCAGTTGACAAAAAATTTTATTAAAAAATAAAAGACCAGAGGGTCCATTGAGTAGCTGCTGTGGAGCTTTTGATCGTATCAAATCTTCATGATGAGACAGACATTGACTGAATGGACGCTGTGGGACGCTGAGTCAGCTTTCAGCTGCACTGACTCTGCACATCACAGAGCGACAACAATAAGTGTGTTTCTGATTTTAACAGAGTGAAGAAACCGATTCACCTGAGCTATGACATTGATGCTATTGACCCCTCTGTTACCCCGGCAACTGGGACACCTGTAGTTGGAGGGCTCACCTACAGAGAGGGAGTCTACATCACTGAACACCTCTGTCAGACAGGTACGAAAACAAGTGAAGGAAATTAATTTGTTCCAGTGAATCACGTGTCTAATCCGTCCCTTCGTGACGTACAGACACAACTTTGCTCTGATGAACTTTGAATAACGAAGCGATGATACTATGAGTTTGAATTGGTCCAAACTTACCTTCACACCTGTGCTCGTCCTGCAGGTCTCCTGTCAGCGGTGGACATGGTGGAGGTGAATCCTCTGAGGGGACGGACGGAGGAGGACGTCCAGTCCACGGTCAGCACGGCGGTCGACCTGCTGCTCGGCTGTTTCGGACGTCTCCGTGGGGGAAACCATCCGTCGGATTACCACCTGCCTGAGCCTTGATAAGGACGGCGCTGCCCTCTCCCGCTGCACTGACGGACACCTGAACGCCTCTCTGATCACCTGCAGAGGCTCAACAGACGATCAGAGTCGAACAGTGAATCCCTCAGACAGGATTCCAGCTCTGAGTCTGAGTCTGTAACACGACGTCAGTGAAACCATGCAGCTGGTGAAGCTGTAAACCAAAGACACAGATCTGATGCTGGGAGTCGTCTTCCTGTGGAAGTATAAACAATTCAGATTCATTAGAAGCAGTGTTTTACATCGTGTTTCAAAATAAAACCGAGGAAACGTGAATGAATATTTTCAGTCTCACAATTTGTTTCACAAGTTTAAGGAATATATCACAGTGTAAAAATACTCCATTACAAGTAAAAGTATCTGAGTATCATCAGCAAAATGTACTTGAAAGTATTAAAGGACTCAAAGTAGATTTTGTTCAAGATCTGAGAGACAGGAAGTGACTGAAGCACAAGCAGCTTCATCACTGGAATGAGCCTGTTACAGTCAGTCCCCTCACTGAGGGGTTTTTACCTGCAGATTGGTCTGTGGTCGTCAGGTGATCCACAGCCTGATGTTAAACATCTGGCTCAAAATGCACACGTCAGTCCGAACCGGTTCTTCCTGGACCGAGTTTCCAGCGACACAAACCTCCGTGGAACGCAGTCACACACCTGAGCATCAAACTCCAAACGCTTTAAATGTTCCTGTGAGCAGGTGAGTGCTGTGTTTATTTAGAACACAGAACGTTCAGGTACAGGCTCAGACTCAGGCTCAGGCTCAGGCTCAGGCTCAGGCTCAGGCTCAGGCCCAGGCCCAGACTCAGGCTCAGGCTCAGGCTCAGGTCCAGGCCCAGGCTCAGGCTCAGGCTCAGGTCCAGGCTCAGGTCCAGGCCCAGGCTCAGGCTCAGGCTCAGGCTCAGGTCCAGGCTCAGGCTCAGGCTCAGGTCCAGGCTCAGGCTCAGGCTCAGGCTCAGGTCCAGGCTCAGGCCCAGGCTCAGGCTCAGGCTCAGGTCCAGGCTCAGGCTCAGGCTCAGGCTCAGGTCCAGGCTCAGGTCCAGGCTCAGGTCCAGGCTCAGGTCCAGGCTCAGGCTCAGGCTCAGGTCCAGGCTCAGGCTCAGACTCAGGCTCATTATGTTTCAACATTAAAGGAACAGTTTGACATTTTAAGAAACACACTCTGGATTTCCTGCTGAAAGTCTGTGTCAGTCACGTGACCCTGGGTGTAACCGTGACGATACAGTTCTGACCCGGGGTGTGTGTGTGTCGGGGGGGGGGGGGGGTCACAGTGTGCCTCCTTTAAATGTCAGTGTTTATCTGTTCTCTGCTTCTGCAGCGAGTGAATGACCTCAAGGCTGAAATAGCTTCCCACTCTGACACAGACGGGATTGGTTGGAACAGAGGGGTGTCACAGTCAGGTGGGAGGGGGAGGGGCATGGTGGGCGAGTCACCTCCACCCTGAGCCATAAAGGAGTTTGAGGGTTTAGATTTTCATGAATGACCTCAGATCAAACTTTGTACAAACAATTATTTTATTACTATAGTGATGTTGATGATTCTTATTATTATTTACAATATTCATTCTCTATTAATCAGAATCAAAAGCCTCGGTCAGACACTCCACAGCTTCCTGTGAGGCTGAAATAAACAAACTGTCCCATTAAAAAGCCTCTGAGTAAAACATGGAGCGTGTGTTCCTGATGATTAGAAATAATTATTTAATTATTGATCTGTTCATAAAGTTTCTATGATGTTTTCTCAGGTAAAAATATGAAACATCTCAATCAAAGCCACCGGAAATCGGTTTCAGCTCCACACACTGTGACTCACTCACACAGCTGACACAACAACACACATCAGATCACACGTGCAGACACACACTCTGCAGCCTGAACAGAAACTGCTGGCTGAGGAGGAGCAGGAGGAGGAGCAGGAGCAGGAGCAGGAGCAGGAGGAGGAGCAGGAGCAGGAGGAGGAGGAGGAGCAGGAGCAGGAGCAGGAGCAGGAGCAGGCTGTCAGTCCGTCTCCTGGAGGCCACAGCGCCTCCTGAACTCCTGCCCTCGTTCATGGATCCATTTATTCGACACTGCAGAAACAGAAACAGCTGATGAGAAACCCGGTGTCGACGTTTCGTTAATCGCAGTATAATCATTGGTTATTTTCCCGCTCTTTGCAGCCCGTTGACAGGTCTCTGTGTCCATGGTAACCATGGTTACACGAACTCACCCCACTTGTTTCCGACCAGAACGGGACAGGCGGCGTGTCTGGTCCGATAGTCTCCCTCTCCGCTGCGGTACAGGTTGTACCAGAACACCGCCGTCCCCTGGAGACACAGTCACATGACACCTCACTGCTCAGCTCATCAGCGCTACGACCTGATCTGCCTCACCTGTCCCTGTGAGCACCTGAGAGCAGTTCACACTCTCATGTTTCTATCAGTGATTTTATCTCGACTCTTCTTCGTTGGTGGACTGTACCTTTTTGGGATAGACAGCAGCTCTCACGTCAGTGAAGACTGTGGCGCCCCCTGCCTGCACGTCACTCATCTGCAGCACGAAGGAGGAGACAGTTTACGGTCCTGAGTCTGAGCAGCAGCAGATTAATGACAAGTCAAACACAGTGAGGGTTACTGACGTAAAGCAGCCAGGTGGCGATTCTGTTTCCTGTCCCCAGCTCCTCGAACGCGTCCGGTTCGTCTTTCTGCAGAACCAACAACAGGAAGTACATGAGTCAGAGGGTCTCAACCTGTGGTTCAGACCCCTGCAGGGTCTGTCTGTACGTGTTCTGAGCCCCCCACCCATATTTACCCGTCCAAAGTCAAAATGAGGTTCGTACTGTCCTCCAACGCCATAGTTGGCCACCTGCATCCACACACACACACACACACACACACACACACACACACACACACACACACACACACACACAGAGTAAACAGAAGTTAAATACACAGCTGATGTGATGTCAGCTGAGCAACACTAACACTCAGGAATGTAACGACTGCTGTGTTAACCACCTCCCACTGTCTGTTCATGTCTTATATGAATTTATAGCGTCTTCTGAGCACGTGCAGGACTGTTACCTGCAGGTCCTCAGCCGTGGTCACGTCCAGCCCAGTGATGTCCTCGATCCTCTGGTTGATCTTGTCCACCACCGGATGTTCATACGCACCGAGCCACGCACTGCGAGAGGAGACGGAGGAAGATAACTCACAGAGAGGCTGCACAGGTGTGAACGTCACAGTAACATGGAGGAGGACGGAGGAGGATGGAGGAGGAGGAGGAACAGAGGAAGCAGAGAGAGGAAAAGAAGCGACTGATATCTGAGCTCTACAGCGAACGAATCAGGGCCGATATTCTGATTCCACCTGTTTACGTCAGCAGAGACACGACTGAACTGTCTCTGCTGAATGAGACGGCAGTTTAACGTCCACTGACTTCAACATTAAATGCTTCATTCTGCTGAACAATGGTCGAATTGTTTCTGAGTGGAAAATAAAAAGGTTTGTTTCAAACTAAAAAGCCGTGAAACTCAGATTTCCCTCCTTCATCAGGATGTTCAGACACTCTGGTCCTTCACAGCCCAAACTGATCCAGGACTCGAGACGCAGCTGAGGACCAGTCTCTGAGTGTCTCTGCAGCAGCAGTGTGACGCAGCCGTCCAGCTCTTACCTCTTGGAGACTCTGTAATGGGCCGTGGTCAGTTTGCCCGTCTGAGGGTCATGAACCGTGGCACGTCTGAGCTACACCACCATTCACATCACGTTACAGAGAGAGACAGAGAGACAGACAGGAGAGACAGGAGAGACAGAGGAGAGACAGAGAGGAGAGACAGGTCACTATCTGACGCAGAGAGCGACAGTCAGGAGGCAACAGGAGCTTCAGGACAGAGAGTTCAGACTCATCAGCAGCTGTTTATGAAGCCAACATGTCCCATTCTTCTGTTGCCTCCAGGACAAATTACAAGAGACAACAAGAGTCAAACTTTCAGCCTTTGACTCTTTTCCTCCCTCGATTGGAAAAAAGAAGTTTATTCTTGGCAAGAGCAGGAAAAAGTCTCAGTTCATCTGGATTTCAGACTCTGTCTCTGGGCTGGGACGGCTCATTCACGTCCTCCGACTCAGTAAAACGTCACCATCACGTTGGCTCACACTGCTGAGCTTATCAGTGCTACTAGTATTAATAGTATTAATGATTCAATAATAGTAAATCCTTTGATCCCTGAAGCTTCCTGACTGAAAACCACAGGTGATGGATGTCTTTACGTGTCCACATGCACCCGTCAGCCGCGTCGTCCTGCTGCTGCAGCCTGACGAGGACTGAACGTGCAGCTGAGTAATGACCCAACGTTGTTATTATCGTTTGTGTGATAATTACTGAGATCAGCTCTATTTTCAATTACAGTAAAAATGTTGATGGTAAATATAATGATCATCCTGGTTCTTGGAGTCGACATGTCCACTGTCCCACTCTGACGTCTCCAAACGTCAGTGAGCAGTCTCTGGTCTCACTTTAACACCAGGCTTCGTCCTGCAGCTGAACATCTGATCACATCTCATCTTTCCTGATTCTTCCTTCTGCTCTTGCCAGAACAGCAGCCAGAACGGGGGGGGAGGACAGAGGGGGACGCAGAGAGGGGGACGCAGAGAGGGGGGAGAGCCGTCCCCCTGCAGACGCTGCTCCTGCTCGGACAGCTCTTACCTCTTGCTGATGCGGTAGTGGGCCGTCTCCAGAGCTCCGGTTACGGGGTTGGAGATGGTGGCTCGACGCAGCTGTGGAGCCAATCGGCCGACAGTTACAGGGAAACACAAAGCGACTCCCTGAGTGGCTAACAACCGCCAATCAAACTTCAACCATAACTTTATAAACACTGCAGCAGGGAGACAAAACCTGGGAGTAGGAATGAAATGAATCCTAAACCATCCTCAGTCCTAACTGTTCAGTCACACACTGAGCGTGACGCCGTGTGCGACGCTGCGTGCGACCCTCTGGATTTACCTGCTACAGACACACACTGTGACTGAATAACACACAAACCATTATCATCCTCATTAAACATTCAGAGTCCTGGTGGATTTTAGAACTGGTCAAACCTAAAAAGCAGCTTTTCCAGTCCGTGGCTCAGACCTGCACCACGTTCAGGATGAAGTCTGGATCGGTCCAGCTCCTGCTGACATCATCATCCTCAGGCTTCAGACTCTCCATCCTTCACTGTGAATGAGTGAATGATGTGTTCAACATGCACAGGAAGAAGACAGACTCACCCTGGGCTTGGCCAGCTCTTTGACCTTCTCCATCTCTTTGTCCGACACGATGTTATAGTAGCGGACGATGCGGGGGCTGTCCCACTCGTCTTCCTGCTTCACCGGCCCAATCACGTACCTCGGGTGGCGGTTGTTGTCATAGTAACGGCAGAAGAGGCGGCTCTGCCTGCGAGGAGTCTGACAGAAAGACGAGCTAAGTGACAGCTACGATACCCGGCAGATTCCGGTCGTCCGTGTTTCCTCTCTCCTCACCATCCTGATGCCTTCGCCTCGACACAGCTCTTCGTACTTCTTCCTCTCTGGCAGGTAATCGTCAGGCCGACCCCGGATCTCCTTCCTCTGTCTCCCCTCACCTTCCTCCCCCTCCTCCACCTTTTTCTGTTTAGCCAGCTGGTATTCAAAGTACTTCAGGTTCCCGTTGGCTCGCTGGTGTGTCGGGTCTAAATACACAAAACCATGATCCACATCAGTCAGACCTTAAAGGACTGAAGACAGACAAGAGGAAGTTCAGCGAAGCAGCGAGTCTCAGAGTCTGTCCTGAGGACTGAGTCTGGACTAACCCTGCAACACGTGTCCACACGTGACCAAACAAACAGAGGTGTTATCTGTGTGTGCGCTGCTACCCACCCAGCTCCAGCAGCCTCCTGGTGAACTCCAGTGCCCTCTCCAGCTCCCCCTGCTGGTAGACCGAGTAGCTCAGGTAGTCCAGGATGGTGACAGCGTCCACGGTGCTGGACGCCTCCCCCTGGTCCAGCTGCTTCAGGGCCTGAACCATCCACAGCTCTGTGTGGTAGTAGTCCACCTCTGAGTAGGCCACCTTCCCGAGGTCGTAGCAGTCGTCCACCGTCAGAGTGCTCCGGTGTGAGGCGGCCAAGGACGAGCCTGAGCAGGCGAGAGGGGGAAAAGAAAACACAGAGTTTCTTTATTTTTCTATTTCCTTTCTCCACAACAGGAAACGTATCCTGTTGGTGCAGAGCTGACCTGGCAGCTCTCCGGTGGAGATGATGTCAGTGTCCAGCTGGTAGGTGTCCTGCAGCCTCATCAGAGCTTTGGCGGCTCCGGTCTGGTCGTCATCGCTGGGGAAGTACTGCCTCTGGATGGTGAGGTTGGAGATGAAGACTGTAACAGCCCAGAGGAACACACACACACACACACACACACACACACAGGAACATGACTGGAGATGAAGGACAGAATAAAACACATAATCACTCGGATGTTTCTGACTGAACTGCTCTAAAATGCAGCAGTGTGTGTGTGTGTGTGTGTGTGTGTGTGTGTGTACCATCAGACATGTCGGTGAGCACCAGACTCTCCAGCTCCCCCCACTCCGTGTTGAGTCTCTTCATCAGTTTGAAGGCGTTCACTGGGTGTCCCAGGAAACCTTCAGGGTCCTGAGTGGCAGCAGCTGAGAGGACGTCCAGTTTATCAGCCCATCTACACACACACACACACACACACACACAGTCTGTGATGATCAGTTGTGGACATGAACAACATGCACAGAACTACAGACTGAGCTTCACCTGGGATCTCACCTTTTGATCTGATCCAGCTTGTTCTCCTCAGCTCTGATGTAGTCCTTCAGAGACGTGACCAGGTCCTTCTCTGTGAACAGCAGGTCCGTCATTTGCCCTGGGAATGAACACACACACACACAGACACACACACAGACACACACACACACAGACACACACAGACAGACAGACAGACACGTGTCTCTGATTTCGTGTTTATGATTCACAGAGTGAAGAAGAAGAAGAGTGGGACGTACGAGTGGACAGGAGGAAGAACAGAGCGCGGCTCTACTCACCGATGGAGGTGAAGAAGTCATTGTGAGCTGAGGATGAAGAGAAGAGGAGACAGTGGATCAACAACCACGTCCCGACAGCCATTCAGCCTGCAGAGAGACGGAGACAGTGATGAGGACAAACTGGAAAACGGACTGTCTCTGGTTTCTGTTCTTCCTCAGAGACACTGAACGTCTCAGAGGTTTGACTGACGATGTGAAGACGTTCTGGGTGCAGTGTCCTCTGAGACACTGGACTGAACATCATCATCATCATCATCATCATCATCATCATCAGCCTCACACATTAAAAAACAATCACATCAGAGACTAACTTTAAAATCCCACAGGAACATGAACTGGAACCAAAACCAATCAATAACTGATCAATGCTGATTCATTTGCAGCTTCTCAGACGCGACAACTTCCCTCCGTTTCATATTAAATCAAAGAGTGAATGAACTGATCCAACATCATAATGAACCGTGTCAGACCCGGACACCTCCTGTCCGGGGCGCTGAGCCGGACGGTGGGGAGGGGGGTCCGGTGAGGGACCAGCTTCCTTCGGACTCCCAAGGAAATTTCTAGATAAATTCGAGCTCAACCCGCGAAGACGGATTCAGGTTCGTCTGATCCAAAGCTCGGACCCACGGAGCGGGTTTTACCGTGTTGGTTCCTGCGAGCACACGAAGCGTCAGGTCGGATCCACACACGGTCCAGAACCACCCGGTTTCAGTGCCCAGCTGCTCCGGAGCCCAGGACCGACACATCCACAACAAACGCTGCGTCTCTTCTTCGTCGGTTTGGACTTCAACAGCTGAGAGACGCGTTACCGCCACCGCGTGGACCGGAGAGGAACAGCCCACTGCGCAAAGACTTTTGGTCCCCTGAAGGTGCAGACCAGACGTCTTTTTTCCGATGTCTACCGAACGTCCAGTATTGACGTCCACAGGACCTCTGAATAAGGGCTAATTGTTGTCCAAATGTGGTCGCTGTGGACGTCTTTTCTACGTCAAATTTAAACTCATGTTAGACATCGTTCTTATTCTGCTTCTAGACTCTGTGCACGGCTGTAGTCCCACATCAGAAGGTGGCACACTGTTCCAATTCATTTTCCTACAGCTTCATTTGATTGTCTCAGCAGCAGGTGACAACTGGAAACGCACAAAGGTGAGATGCATTTCCAGTTTAAACCTGCTGCCGAGCCAACGAAGCTACAGGAAAATGAACTGGTACAGGAAACGGGTCCTCCACCTTTTGGGAACACATGGGACTACAGTTATACACAGAGGTTTACAATAAATCACAGTTCAACCCCGACTTATTTATTTCCATTTTTATTTTTGTAAATCACTGGCACAAACATGTCACTAATAAAGCTTTTGACTTCTGTTGAATTTCCTGCAAACTACCAGTAAAAACAAGGAATATGAATTTCATGGCTTGCATGTGGACATTACTTCAGTGTTCATCAGTTGAAGCAAACATGCTTTACTTTTGATTGTCTGCCAAAACTAAATGAAAGTGATAGCCAATAACTACCAGTCGTAGAAAAATGCAAATAAATAAATATAAAAATAAAATAAATTACACAGCCCACCTTGTTTGGGTCTGTTTCACAACAAATAAACATACACATAGAACAATAGAAATGTAAAACAATAAAAATTAAAGTGCTAAACAATGTGTTTTGAGGTAAAATCCAACCAGAATTATTCTGAATACAGAAGACAATGCACAAAGGCTGGGACAACATTCTCCACAATGGATAATCAGTCCTGAGTGACTGCTGTGTATCCTCCACTTCTCTGCGGTCCTTTGCTTCATCCTCTGTCCTCTGTCTCATCAAATTTCATAAATCCAACTGCACGAGCAGAAAAAGAAAAATTATTAGAAATATGAAAAGGAAATCTGCAGTCATACTGTACTGCTCTCACCACGCGTACCCTTACGCTAAAATACGGTGACTACATAAATACACAAACTCCACTAAACAATGCTAACAACACAACACAACAAACATACCACTTTGAAAACTACACGCACACACAACACTTACAGACTGTACGTTCCCTGGCTGAAACGTGTGCAACCACATTCAACTTTACGAGCTAATCTCTGTGTTACTGACCGAACTCACTGACTGAAAAAAATGCGAATTGGACATTAACAGAAAGAGCGCTCACTCTGTCGCCATTTCCAAAAACTAAGAAAAGTACAGAACACTCACTCTGATACAATTTCCATGAACCAAAGGAAAATACACATTTTACATTTTTATACTTTTTAACACTTTTAACTTATGAACTTTAAATATTATTTTTAACCTTTAAAGACAGCACACGTACACCAAGTTCCCATATTTGTAAGCAAAAATATGTTGCCTGTGCATCCACTACCAATACTGGATTAATACATCTACATCACCACCTGCCTATATCTTCGTGGCTCGCTAGCATGTAAAAAGCAATCCCCGCCGTGAGAGAGCCGCTAGATATAAAGTTCGCAGCTTGTTCTTTTCGCTAGCTTAGCGAATTTAGCTTAGGCTAGCTACCAGCCTAGCTCTGGGTAGTGAGCAGTGACTTAGCTACTTAACAATGCTTGTTCACGTTAATCCTTCAGCTAACGTGAATATTTTTAGGCACCGTCGTTTTAAAGTAATTCCAATTCCATTTAAACTACGGCCAATGTTTAGCTAACGTTAGTTGATACGATGATGTGCAACGCCAATTGTAGCCACAGGAGTTTTAGGTAGTTTAAAACAACAAAGCTAGAACAGCTAACACTATAAATACATACATGAACATAAAATGAACAAACATGACCAACTTACTTTCAACTTAGAGGAAAACGGTGATTCTTGATGTACGCTGAACGGAGCCGAGCGGCCACTTGCTTCCACAGAGATCAAACCAGAGACTGAGAGACAGACGGTTGATGAAATTCGAAGAATCGCACCAAAAGCTTGGCGTGTTGCCTCGGCCAATCAGAATGGCGTTTACTGGTTGGCTTATGACGATGTTCTGCCTCAGCCAATCAGAGTGGCGTTAACTGGTTGAAATCATAAAAGTTATAAAATCAAGGCTCCTATGTACCATGAAATTATTTTCTGAAGCCTAATTTCCAACAAGTTGCATTTCCAAATAAATATATGAATAAAAACATAAACAAATAATAAATAAATAATTACTAACAAATGTTTAATCACAAATAATCTATAATCGTATTCATTAATCACGTTGATAACAATGTTAATATGTCATTAAAAAAATTACATTCATTAATAATGTCAATTTCCTGCACCTGTCTTAGACGTCCACGTGACGTCCAAAAAAGTTACCTAGTCCGACGTTCAAATGTTGAACTGCATATTGACGTCCAGGTGGGGTCGTGGTTAGACGTCCAAATATCGGACCTAGTTTACACGTCGTATAAATGTCCAGAACTGGTCATGGACCGACGGACGCAATATGGACACGATCTTCACGTCCATCAGACGTCTAATGTTTAGTGGGAGGACTGCTTTTAGAAACACGGGTTAGTATACGGTTAGCTCACTGTGTTTAAATCCAATAAATAAAATCAAATAAAACGATGTTTTCTACCCTTTGTTTCCCGCCCTGCGTCCTCAGAGACTGATTATGTGTCAGACACTGATCATGTGACAGCGTCCACCTGAGCTAAACCCTGAGCTTCCATCATCACCTGTCAGTGACAGTATGGTTTGTTTCTGCAGGTCCAGTGATAATGGCTGTGTGTGACTTACTGTCCCACAGTGGTCAACATGTGAGGACAGGACTGAAGGACCTGAGACTGAGATCAGTTGTTCCCTGAAACTAAAACCCTGAACCCTGTCGATCAGACATGGAGGAGTTTGGTTTCACAGTGTTTACAGGGTGTGGTGGTACAGACCACTCACAGTCACGGTGAGCTGAGTTTATTGTAAAGGTGCTTCTTACTGAACATTGATAAACAGTGCAAACACCTTTCTGTTCCTCCTCTGTGGGCGGCAGGTGAGTCTTTGGTACAGGTGTCACTCAAGGAAAATATAACACACGTTCAAACCCTGCAGCTTCTCCATCATCATCATCATCATATCAAAGTTACATTTACAACACGTACAAATATTGCACACACACCATCATCTCAGACAGAGATTTAGTGTATTCACGGATTTCACTGTGCAAAATACAGTGCCCGTAGTGCTTGTACAAATGTGTGTGTGTGTGTGTGTGTATCGTCCATGAGTCTGTTTTGTAGAAAACATCCTGAGGAGGAAGATGTGTGACTGTGAACACGCTGACTCACCGTTAAAGGAAAGTTCCACCTGTGGTCAGTTATAAAGACGAGTCTGTGAGGCTCAGTGACGTCCTGCAGGTAAAAACTCATCATCACTACAGGCCGCTTAAAAAGTCCAGCTCTGCGTGTCTCTGAGTATTAAAGCCACTGGCAAGAAAAAAAAAACAAGAATATGTTTTAAATATTGTAAGAAAAAAAATCCTGAAGTTATTAGAAAAAAGTGACTGGTAAAAAAGTTAGTCACTGCTCTGTGAGACAAACGCTTTACTATAAACCTCCTTCATGAATAAAGTTATTTTATAAATAAAAAAGTTTGAATGAGACAAACTGAAATAAAATTTCAGTCTGACAGTATAACTGACTTAATGTTTCATCATAGAATAACATTAGGATTTTTTTTGTCGTAACATTAAATATTTTTTTCCTGACAGTGGCTTTAATATGTTGAGGCTGTAGAAAGACAAAGACCCTTTAGTTAAAGACACTGTCCTCTCTGTGTCCACGTGAGAACATAAAACATATCAAACAAACAAACTGAGCCAGAAACTCAGCGAACATCAAAAAAAGTTTTTTTAAACAAAGCTCAGCTGGATTTTTTTCCACTTCCTGCTCATCTGTGGAAGAAATTTCCCATGGAGTGTTTCTGTTATTTATCTTTGTGGAAAAGCTGATTTCATCCAAAAACCTTAATTTTTAAATTTAACAAAGACAAAACATGAATTTCTCAACATCTGAACCACTCCAGCTGCCACGGTCTTCACCGTGAATCAGGACTGTTCCCAAACTACAGCTTCTACGTGTTTTAGGCTTCAGCAGCTGCTGAATGCTAATAACATATTTGACAGGTTTCTGTGGGACCAGACCCAGGACCCAAGTCAGGCTCAGTCCAGATGTAGTCAGGTCCGGTCAGGTCCAGTCAGTCTGTGGTTTGGTCTTTGCAGACTGCTTCTGACGAGCCTCAGCTCTGTTTCGGATCAGGACGTGTTTTCAGACCGGATCCAGCATTTTGGACCCGTGAAGACAGCGTTTTAAGCCCGCCTGTGACTGATGAACAGAGGCGAATGTGAAAAGCGGCAGGACCTCAGCTCGCTGTTCCTGTGACTGAAGTCAAACTGCTGACAGCTTTTATTTTGGTTCCACTTCCTCTTTTTCTGCTGTTCACTCACTACAGTGACGAGCAGCAGGAGGTCAAACCTGGACACCGTCTCCTCAGCCTTAAAGACCAGATGGGTTTCCGGTGTCATACACGTTGAAAACAGGCTGTGGTGCGTTTACTGACACAACATCTGGTCCATGTGTCCAGCTGTTAGGATATTTTGCAGCTGTTTCTGCAGCTTTGTGCAGACGGGCTGAGGGGAGGCGGTCGGATCAGTTTGGGTTTTTTCAGCAGCGTCCCCCCCGTCCTCTTGGTGGCGCCGTGGTGGTCGGCATTGGCAGTGACGGAGTAGGAGCGTCCATGCATCATACGGGCGTTGAGCCCATTGGCCATGGAGAAGGACTTCAGGTGGGACTTGAGAGCCAGAGGGAGGGGGAGTTTATCGACCAGGTGGACGGGGGTGCAGGAGACAATGGAGCGGCAGCAGAGGTCCTGAAGACTCAAGACTGAGGGACAGAGGAGGGGGAGAGTTTTCTCAGTTAAATTCTCAAATTCAGCCGACGACCCCTTAAAGACAGTCAAGAAGAAAATGACTTATGTCTCAGCAGAACTTCAAGACAACTGCAGCTGATCTAGACTCATCTCTGAGACCAGGAGAGACAACGTCAGTCCAGTTCTCAGATCCCTACACTGGTGTCCTGTTGAACTGTCTTATTGTCTTTGCGAGTTTTATGGAATTGTATGGAACAAAGTTAAGTTCTTTTTGTCTTTAGATACTAAACAGTTTTTCATTGTGTCTGTGTCAAACTAAAATCACAGAAAACAAAGAGGAGCATGTGTTTTTAGTGCTGTCCAGCAGAGGGCAGCACAAACCTACATACAAAACAGTGCCTTTAGTTTTTCATGAAGAAGTGAGACCTCATGTGAAAACTCACTGGAGACACTAAAACCCGTGTGTGCACGCACTAACACGGTGGCTGACCTTTGTTGGGCCTCCACAGACGCTCCATGCCGTGTCTCATCAGGACGATTCGGGCGAGCTCGGTGAACGACTCGGTGATGTTGAAGTTACACAGCGGACTGACCTCAAAGAAGGTGACACCCAGCTTCTCCGCATACACCTGCGCCTGCTCCGTGGTCACCTGACGCTTGTAGGCCAGGTGGAGACGGTTTCCCACCAGGATCTTAGGCACCCCTGGGGCATGCTGGGTAAACAGAAAACAGAGAGGAGGGGTCTTATCTTTGGTTTTCAGCTCACGTCAGCGTTTAGAAATCCAGCCGACCACACACTGACTCAGTGCAGAGTCCTGTCCCAACTCCACAGTTTTGTTGAAATATTATTGAAAGGGAAATGTTTGAAACCTACAGCTCAGAGTGACGGGACAGAGTGATCAGAAAGATAAAATCCTGCTGGGATTCGGTGTAACTCCTGACATCCATCCCTGTTTCAGAGCAGCAGTGTTTGCAGTGAGTGTGTGGGTTGTTGTTGTTGTGATCGTAGCTGACTCATTCAGTTAAAGTCTCAGTCTGTTAAATAACATCTGAACGGCAAACACTGTGCTGACTGAGGGAAATATCACACAGAGACAGTCAAACACAGCAGATCGATCCACTGATTGATCACTGACCTCATCTATCTCTTTGATCCACCTGTCGATTCCATCAAAGGACCAGCGGTTGGCGATGTCGTACACCAGAATAACTCCCTGAGGCCGAGCAGACAAACACACAGCAGCAGTTTACTGTCATTACTGAAACATAAAATCACTGTGTTCACATCAGACTCGACGCTAGACGTTAGAAATGTTTGGTTCGTTTGTTTGATGCATCACTGATGATCTACCTTCGATACCTGCAGCTAATATTTAACGTTTCTCTGCTTTTGGTTGTTTCATGAACAGAGGACAAGAGTTTGGTTTCAGAGGCAGGGGCATAAAAAAAGAATATATATATATATATATATATATATATATATATATATATTTTATATATGTGTGTGTGTATATAAAACATTTCGGGCGCCACTGCAAAACCAGCACAAAGACTCAAAATAACCAAAACCTTGTAAATGAAATCAGTGGCTTCCTAACACCTGCATGTATCTGAAACACTAAAGATTCATGACCAGGTTTTAGCCTCGCTGTGGTGATGGTGTCACTGTTGCCATGGTGATACATCCTCTGTGCCCACGAACAGCCTGGTGAGCGATGACAACAATACAACTTCATTCAGTGAAAAGTGTTTTCTTCTTTCTCCGGTGGGAACATTACAAAGCCGTCTGAGGCTGTTTGATGTGTTGGATGAGTTTCCTCACAGTCAGTCTGAGGTCAGAACAACAGCACAGAGAAAAACTCTGTGAGCCTCAGCTGAAGGAAGTGAACAGGTCCAGGGTCAGTTAAAGAAACAGCTTCGTTTACAGTCAACTGAAATCACAAACAGCTGCTGGTAACGCAGAATCAGCCAGCAAGATGTTAGCTGGGTTAAAAGCAAACCAACGGTGGCTACCGTGGCTAACAGTTAGCAGGGCTGAGCTAACAGTTAGCAGGGCTGAGCTACAGCAGTCCAATGGTGGCTAACAGTTAGCAGGGCTGAGCTACAGCAGTCCAACGGTGGCTAACAGTTAGCAGAGCTACAGCAAATAAGAAGCAGACATTTTACAAAACTAGCAGCTTCAGTTAGAAAGCAAAACATGTTCATGAATTTCTGTCAGATTTAGCACATTTAGTAACGTGTAATGTGAAACATGACACCTGACAGGTGTACCAGTGGTTTCAGAAACTAAAACTGCCAGTGAATGGAGACGGTGTGATTACCTGTGCTCCTCTGGAGTAGGACCTGAATATGGTGCAGAATCGTCCCTGACCAGACGTGTCCCTGGAACAGAGAAAAGAAAAGCAGCAGGTGTTGTCATACAAAGGTCAAAGGTCAGATTTGGACTTGCCTTGAAATTTGCTGGTCTTGACTTGCACTGTTTGTACTGTGACTGACTGCGCTGCTTTGACTTTGGCTTTGACTCGAGACTTGTTGGTCTCCACTCTGGACTTGATTAAGGACAAACCCCCATGCAGTGATCCAGGCTTTCAGGAAACGCCTCAGTACTGTGGTTCTGGGTTTTTGTTTTTTTGTGAGTGTCCACAGTGAAAAACAACAGTGTGTTTCCTAACAGCAGGTTTGTCCAGAGCCGAACAGCAGAGCAGTGTTTTGGTTGGCTCATGGGACGCGGACTGGTTGCTGGCCTGCTGGTCCTGACTGTTCCAGACAGAAGACAGCTGCTGGATGAAGTCAGGTGGTCCAACAAAACAAGGCAGACTCATCATGAACTGATACTGAGAGACTCCATCTGTTGTTATCAGGCGGACTGTCCTCTGAACAGAGGACAGAGCAGTCAGAGACAGCTCTCTCACCATCACAGTACATGAACAACCGGGACGATTTAAATGGTTAATACATGTTAAAGACACACACACGTTTACATTAGGACAGGGTAATAACAACAACCTCACAGAAGCCAAAGACGCTTTGTCTCATCTGAATGTCCCGCCGGAGCTTCAGCCCATGTAATGGAGTACATATACCTGGTTACCTGTTCCACCTACGACCTCCTGTTCCACCTGAGTGTGGTATTTACAGGATGGAGCAGGAAGTCAGAGAATCAGACAGGAGCATCTGTGCTGCTGCTGAAGACGACAGCGTTCATGAAACTGTAGCATCACATCGGCTCTGATGGGGATTTACTGTGTAGCCAGAGGAGAGGCAAACGCACACAGACACACCAACACACAGACACACAAAAGAGCTAAAGCGTCTCATCCGCTTAAACATCAAAGTTTCAGATTAATAATTTAATATTGACTCGGCTAAAAGCAAAACTGCTCTAAAAATACCTCTGAGAGCCCCGGGAGTTCAGAGCCGTTTGTGTGTGTGTGTGTGTGTGTGTGTGTGTGTGTGTGTGTGTGTGTGTGTGTGTGTGTGTGAGTGTGTGTGTGTGTGAGCAGTGCTTTCAGTGCTTTATAATCCCACCCACAGCTTTCTTTCAGTCCTTTTCTAAATGAGTGTGTGGAGGTTTTGAAACACACACACATCAGTGTACTCCAAACAAAGATCACCTCTCGTGCTGAGATCATATCTGACATGAACACAGCTCATCGTGGTTTCATGGCTCATGTGACTGTGCATTTTAACGTGTCATAAACATTATCAGTAAAGTTGTGATATTGATTTGAACCATATTCCCTGTGCTCCTTCCTGTCTGCACAGGCCCCTCCTCTGGCTGTGGACCTTTAATCGTGTTTACTGTAGAACCTGAATCTGACGAGTTGTTCTGTTATTTCAGTGAAGCGACCTTTTAAAGGAACCTCAGGGTCCAAACAGGATCCTGAGCATCAGCTGTGGGTCTGAGTGCTCGTCCACCAGAGGCTGCGTCACCTGAAACAGCTCTTTATCAAGTCAAAGCAGCCTCATGTGCTTCCTGTTTATCCCAGGTCCAAACTCTCTGCAGAGTGAGAACCTGGTCTGGGTCATCGTGCTTTCCTTTAACACAATCAGCCTCCCTGCTGCCGATCACATGACGGCGGCTGGGATTCACTCAGGAGAACAGCATGAGTTTTATCCGGAGCGAATGAAGACCTTGGTGTCGTGTGGTGTTAAAAGTTCGTACCACAGCTGCAGCTTGACTCTTCTCCCGTCCAGGAGGATGGTGGTCGTCTTGTAGTCGATTCCTGAAACGAAACAGGACAAATGATAAACTCTGGAGACAAGAAACAAAGTGAAGGAGAGAGAAACGCAACAGGAAGGCGACGCTCTGATGGAGAATTAAACGTCAGTTCACACCTTTTATTTCAGGTAAAACGGGTTCTGAGTTTTACAATTAAATCATTTAAACACAAATAAACAACTGTAGCAGACAAATCCCCTCATTCAGTATTTACAGCACACAAACATTTAATAAACAGTGTTGCACCATGTTCTGAAAATGTCAACACGAGGAGTTAAAGTCCAATCAGAGCGAAGGGAGGAGACGAACAGATGATGAAATCTACGCTGGACTTCACCCAGCGGCCATGACTCACACACACACACACACACACACACACACACACACACACACACACACACACACACACACACACACACACACGCACACACACACACACACACACACCCGTTCTTCCACAGTGATTAAATAAAGGGCAGAGTGTGTGTCCATGCTGCTCTCAGACCAGCTCAGACCATGTTCTGGTTCTTTCTGCTTCTTCTCCATTTCAGGGGGAAACTGATGCCCAGTTCTTCAAAACATCCTCTGCATGTCCATCCTGTTTCTGTGGGCAACAACTCTGATTCACAGCTAACCCCCTCTGTCTCTCACTCACACACAGACACACACACCACACACACACACACGCACACGCACACACACACACACACGCACACACACACACCACACACACACACATGCACACACACACACCACACACTTGATTAGCTGGTAACATTAGGCTGCTGTCACACGAGTCTCCGGAGGGAACAAAAGCAGCGAGCGGTTTCTCTCTGTTATAACAGTAATTATCAGGAGCTGCAGAGACGACTCTGCTGTGGTGCTGCAACAATGGCTGCCAACCACACACACACACACACACACACACACAGAATCAGTCCATGATGGTGGTAAACTAAAGGAGTTTCTGTTTGTTTGTTTAGTTTTTGATGGCACGACCTGCAGGGAGCCTGATCACAGTGTGTGCGTCTCTGTGCCTGATCACAGTGTGTGTGTCGCTGAGCCTGATCACAGTCAGCTGCTTGCTCTGACCTCTGACCTCTTCACTCTGCAGCTCGACAGAAACGACTGTGGCTGAAACACTCGGCTCAGAAAACTTCACATCTGCGTATTTTTCATGTTCTGGACAAGGTGACTGCATCTGTGAGAGGATCACACATCCAGAGGAATGAGTCAGCCTCTCCTGGCAGCATCTCACACACACACACACACACACACACACACACACACACACACACACACACACACACACACACACACACACACACACACACACACAGCTCGGGCTGTTTGCTGGAAGTTCAGCTGAGAAGTGGAGTGTTTTTGTGAAGTTACACAACGCTCACAAAGAGCTGATCACGGGTGTTAAAAACAAATTGTAAACAAGCAAACGTTGGCTTTTCCTGATGTGTCTCATTTATGAGTAATTATCAACGGCCCATAAAATCCCCCAAACAAACTGTGAGGCTGTTAGTGTGCATTCTTCTTGGCTTACGTCTCCTCCGAGCTCTGATCGAGGCTTCCCCCGGTGTGGTTTCCTCCCACCGCAGCCTGGAAAAGCAGCTCCCCTCTGGAGAGCGAAGCCCCTGCTGGGACGGTGATATGGTTTCAGTGAAGCCAGCAGTTGCCCCGCATTTTAACCGCGAAGCTCGCTGGAAGAGAGGCAGCTGACCACAGCTATGTCTCCATCTCCCATCATGCCTCATGACCCAGAAACAGCAGACACCAAGACCTCGACGCTCTGGTTTTCCATCACTGGAGCCAAACGGCCTGGTGTGTGTGTGTGTGTGTGTGTGAGTGTGAGTGTGTGTGTGTGTGAGTGTGTGTGGCGGGTTCGGTTCCAGATGTAAGAAAACCTCACTGACATTTGTAACAACTCTAATAACTAAACCTTTATTCAGCTAAGCTAAGCTGTTTTTCCACACAGCATCATTCCACATCCACGGCCTCTTCTCTGTCATCCCTGACCTTTGACCTCCACTCTACAGGCTGCTGCTGGTTACATTAGGGTCGGAGGCAGCGGGGCTTTCTCTGCCGTCACACTAAGTCGCTGTCAGCTGAATGTCTGAGGTATTAAAGCTGCAGCAGCAAAGCCTCACGTCAACACGAACGCTGAGCGAGTGTGTCCATGTCCGCAGACATGGACACATTCAAAGTGTCCTCTGGTGGTCTGGACTCTCGTCTCTTGTGTCTCTGGTCCACAGATGGAGCAGAAAGACGCGTCTCTGCCTGAGGTAGGTGTATCTGCTGAATCTGTGACACTTTAACAGGAACCTTCAGATGAACCTGTGTTTCTGTTCACTTCTTCATGTGATGATGTAACACAGCGAGAGACGAGACTTACATCACGAGCGTGCGAAGCCGAGAGCGTCGACTCGTCCTGTCGACCTCCTGCAGAGGGAGGGTGAGTCACGAGCAGCTGCCAGCTGGAGTTTATTAATACCTCACAGGCCTGCACAGGTCCAACACACACTGTACACACACACACACACACACAATGATTGTGTCCACTGTCCCTGTGGGGACACTCTGCTAAAACTGACCTGATCCCTAAAACCAAGTCTGAACCCTCAAACAACACACACACAGTATCAACACACACACACACACACACACACACACACACACACACACACACACACACAGTATAAACACACACACACACACACACACACACACAGTATAAACACACACACACACACACAGTATAAACACACACACACACACACACACAGTATAAACACACACACACACACACACACACACACACACACACACACAGTATAAACACACACACGCTGCTGGTGTAGATACTGACGTGACTTTGTCAGTGACTGAATCTTTGAACTGAAGCAGAAAAGTCACCTCTGTTATTTCCACCTTTGCCTCCGACAGGTGAACCAGCACCTGAGAGACAGGTGAACCAGCACCTGAGAGACAGGTGAACCAGCACCTGAGAGACAGGTGAACACAAACTGAGGTCTCACAGGACTGTTGTTGGTTTTAACTGCACAACACTGAGCATTTACACTCATTTCTCCATCAAACATCTGGAAACAAATCCACAAACTCTATCTGAACATAAACGGATCTGGTCTGACGCTGGTTTGAAGACGTGTCCCACAGCTGCTGAGACGAGCAGAGACACGAAATCAGCATCTGCACAGGTTAGACTTTGTTTATGTTGTTGACACTGTACAGATCTGAGATCTGCAGGAACCACCTCAGGTCAGGATGAAGGTAATAAACAGGTAGGCGTCGTCCTGAAGACTCTGCTGTGATCTTCACCTGTGAGTCAGGACCAAGTGTCAGGCTCAGCGGGCAGGTTCACGTATTTTCGGATCAGGCGCCGACATGAACGTTAAAACTGGTTTTTCTGGCTGTGACTCTTCCTCCTGCTCACTCTGGATGTTAAAGGCTCATATGAACAGCTGATTTCTGATTTAGGCCCAGTTCCTACCTGTCCTGACTGAACCAAACACACCTGGACCTGTGTCTCCCACACACTCACAGCCGTGTCCAGCTCCCTCAGAGTCACAGGAAATAAGTTTCCAGCCCAAGTTCACTCAGTGACACACAGAGACGCAGCAGAGACACAGCAGAGACACAGCAGAGGCTCTCAGACCAGGACCCGGGTGCGTGATGTCCCTCAGAACTGGACCGAGGTTGATTACAATGAGTCCCTGATTCAGAAGGAGGTATCAGAGCCAACCTGTGTGTGTGTGTGTGTGTGTGTGTGTGTGTGTGTGTGTGACCCCCACACACTCGCTCACTCACCCATGTTGTATCCGTACGGGGACTCGGTGGCTCCGTCCTGCAGGCTCGCCAGGATCTCGCCCTTCCCGACGTCGCTGTCCCCCACCAGCAGGAACTTGAGCAGGAAGTCGTACGCCCTGGCCGGGCTGCTTCTGTGGCTCATCCTCGCTGCAGATGACAGCTGCCGTGTCCCATCATGAGACGAGACCCGGGAGCATGCAGCCTAACGTCGCCTCCTCTTCCTCCCGGTCCACAGCGAGAGGGACAGAGACAGAGACGCGTAAAGTCCACAGGAACAAACCCGCGACGGTTAAAGTCCCTCCGCGGTCCACGGCGCGTGTTTACATGGAAGAGACAGTTCGGTCTCCAGGTTCGGACAGTGTCCAGGAGAGCCACAAGTGTCCAGCGTGAATCAGCGACACCGATAAGTGTCCAAGCACGAGGTTACACAGACCCGCGCGCACTCTGTGCCATCAGCGCGCGCAGGACGCACTGCGCGCCTTTACGCAGGAAATTAAAATCCTCCGGAGACAGTTCACAGAGACTCCTGGACTCCGGACTGACGAGGACAAACTCGCAGGTCTCCGGCCTCCCTCCCTCCACCTCCCTGCTCCAGCGGAGGTGGTGCCGCGGACGGGGATGGAAGGGTTGGGGGGAGGGGCTACATGATTGGTTCATCCGCTGAGTTGCTAGGGCAACCTAGAACCGGGATTTGACTCCGGTGATGTCCGTCAACACGTGGGCGGAGACGATGCACGAGATGAACATACAGCTTCCTTTCTGAGCCTACAAAATAAAAGCATGACAGAGGACCTATATGTTTGAGTGATGGGAATCACGATGCAATAATATGATGAACATTATTCTGAAATCAGCCAAATGTAAAATGATATTTTTACTTTTTGTGCTGTAACTAAATTTTGATGCTGAAACTTGGGTAGTAAATAAATGTGAAGGTGCAGTGAGTTCTTCCTCCATCGTCACCACACCTTCAGCTCACCTCACATTTACACCGACTTTTATTCAATGATCTTTAATCAGTTCAGGAAGCTGCTTCTTTTTAAATGTCAAACACAACATTATCCTCTGTGGTTGTTGTTTAGAAACCAGCAGGATTTTAGACTCAGAACATTTAAAAGCAGAGTTACAGATCATCGGATTTCTGTCCTCTGCTGCCCCCTGGTGTCCGAAAAAACTTCCAATCTAAAATCAAAAACATTCCTCAACAGGAAACAGGCTTGCTTCTCCTGTGTCATGTTTTTGTTTCCACAGAACAAAGTCAGGACAAAAGGCAGCACTCCCAATAAACAAACAAACCAACAAACCAACAAACAAACCAACCAACCAACAAACAAACATGCAGTAATAAAAGTTGTGTTGTGGTGTGAAACAGAGACACGGCTTCACCTGTCGACACCATCCATCACTGAAACGCTTCAATTTACTCATTATTCATGTCACAGAGACAGAACCTGTCACTGGGCGCTGATGCTGTGCAAGAACCTTTCTGTGATCATTAATCATCAAAACACAGAAGAAAAATAAAAGTTTGTTAAAATGTGGGAAATCAAGGACAAACAGAGATAAATAAAAAATAGTAAACGTTTATCCTGATTTTGTTCTGTGGAGATAAATAAACTCATCATAGAACTAAACAAACTTCGGGTGGAGTTCTGTCGTGTTCTCCGTCACAAAATGAGAAACAAAAAAACTAAAGAAAAAAAACATAATTTAATGCAAACCATAATTTATTGATTCATTATCAGCTGTAAGATTAACTGGAGATATTCAGATGTATTTACAGTCTCTCAGGCCTCAGACCACACACACACACACACACACACACACACACACACCTGTCCTCAGTGTCTCAAACGCATCGAACACAAGTGACGTGAAAAGTAGAAAAACGGATCCAAGGAACTCGTCTCTTCTAACGAGGCTAAAAACTCTGTTTCCTCACATGAAGGACTGAGATCAACCTGATTCAGGACGTTTCGAGGATCAGCAAACTCATCACTGATTTTCTTTTGAGTCCTATTTTTCTGTTGTGTTCTGAGGTCCAAGACAAAAGAGACGCTGCACTGAGGACAACACGATTTACAGCAAACATTTTCCGTCTTTTAATAAAACCAGGTGTTCAGTTTCTCTGTTAGAGGCTGATGAAAGAAACTGGACTGATACACTGAAGAACACACTTCAGAGTCACAGAAAAGTGTCTTGGATTATTTCTTCTTTTCTTACTTCTTATACTCGTTTCCATTTGGTGTTTTCTCAGACTGGGACAGAAACCAAAACATCCAGCTCCAGTATTTCACGGTCCTCTCAGTGGTGCTGGTGTGCTCCGGTCAGTTGTAGCTGTATCCGGGCAGAGGGAGACTCTGACCCTCCTTGGCCTCGAAGAAGGTGTAGGACAGGGTGATGGTGTTCACTCGGGCCATCCTGGGGTCCTCGTCAAACTCCGGGTCAATGTAGAAGAAGACGGGCATGTCCACCTCCTCGTGAGGGTTCAGACGCTGCTCCTCGAAGCAGAAACACTGCAGACAGACAGACGGCGGCAAAACACAGGTTAAACAGCTGGATGCAGATGTTTTATCACGTTGTCAAAGGTCAAAGAACAACACTTTGATTCCTTGTTCTCCTGTTGGACAGGAAACGTTTGTTCCGTCTTCTCATGTCCTGAAAACTGAAGATGATGTTTTCAGACTATAAATGAGGGAGCTTCAGACCCTGAACCAGGACTGGGACTTTAAGAAAAACCAGTCTGTTGTAAAGAACATGGCAGTGGCAGATTTAAAGATCCAGAGACCGAACTGAAACACACCAGTACTGGTACCCTACCTGGATCTTGTTGAAGTACTGCCCTGCCTCGAAGGGTACCACGTTGTAGGTGGAGATGCCGATGATAGGTTTGTCTGTGGGGTTCTTGGCTCTGTAGAACGCCAGCGCTGTCTCACCTGGAACCACCTGCATAACCACAACACAAACATCATGTAAAAGCCTCTCAGGTGAAGAGTGATGAGCCTCGATCCCCGAGCTCTGGACCTCTGCTCACACCTGAGCCACTCAGCTGATTTCACCTTCACAGTTCATGTAACACTCAGATGCTGTAGATCAGTTTCACACTGAGGAAATCAGAAGTGGATTTTGTTGAAAAGCCTGAACAGACGGACTGAGGGTGAACCTGGTCTTACAAAGATCTCGGTCTGCTGCGGTCTGAAGTTCCACTGCATGCTGGCGTGTGTGTCAGCGTTGAAGGTGATCTTCAGGACCCGCTCCTTCACCGGCTTCATCGTCTCCACCAGACCCGTGTCATGGCCGGCCACCGCCGTGCCGCCGAGCCCTGACGCCTGACAGACAAACACAGGGGTCACACAGGCACAGTGGAGCTCTGGCTCAGGGTGTTAGGTGTTTCCTGTCCTCACCTGGCAGTAGAGTCTGTAGAGCGGCACTGCAGCGTACGACAGGCCGATCATCCCCACTCCGGCAGCAGCGATGTACGTCAGCACCGTCTTGTTCCTGGTCTTCCAGTCCTCCTCCTGGCTCCTGGTCTTCCTGCCACGGCTCTTGGTGCCTCGGCTCTGGAAGTGCAGAGGAAGCCTCCGTCGCAGGAGGTGTTCGGTCTGAGAGTGCAGCGTCCTGCCAGCGTGGCAGCGCAGCGTCCGGACGCATTGTGTTAACAGCACTGAGGCATGAGAGGGACGGAGGGACGGACGCACCAGGAGAGGCAGCAGCATGGCTGGTACTGCAGTCAGTCCACACCTGAAGCTCCGTCAGCACAAACTCACCTGGAGGGAGGACAAACACCAACAGCTCTGAACATGTGATCATGAGAAGTTATGTAACCACAACACAAAATAAACACATAACAACAACGTGCAGATGTGAATCAGAAAAACTGTCGAAACTTTGTCAGAGAAGAGAAGAAACAGGAAGCAGCAAATTCTTTTTCCTAAAACGTTTTAAGGATTAACAAACCAGCGGATGAATGTTTCCCGCAGCTCTACTTTCTCTGTGTGCACAAAAAATCCAACCGATACATCATGATGTCTGTCGAGAAGCACACCAAACCAAACTCCGTTTAAAAAAGCCGCATTTTAATGCCACCTTGTTTATTGGCAAATGTTCCGTTCTGTTGTAGAATGACTCATTTCCCTCCTCTGCTGTTTTAAAAGTCACTTTTCAGTTCGGCGTGTTACTGTTTTAGCAGCAGCGATCTTACAGTGACCTGAGCAGGAAAATGAATTTCCCTCTCCTCACAGCAGACCCCACTTTCCCGGCTAGAGTTTGATTTTGACAGATGACACTGATGTTTGAAGCCGAGGTTCGGGTCCTGGTTCGGGTCCTGGTTCAAACAAGGCGCCACTGAGCGGTTACTCACACTAAGGTTTTAGTTTAGCTTCGTTGATCTTGATGGAAAAATCAGGTTAAATTCAACGAAGCGAGCAAACAGAAAGTTGCCGTTGTGAATATAATAAATACAAATATTGGTAAGAAACAGAGTTTAAAAATAAAACGACACGTTAACGCTCTTTTCTGAACATGTTTCCAATGATCTTTAACGTGCTGGTACCTTAGAAATGAGCTGCAGTGTCATTCACCGCCGCACTGTCGCACATTACCAAACATCTTCCACGGAAACGAACGTAACACTGGTGCGACGCTCAACTGGCTCCGTCTGTGTTCAACCACATCCGGAAAGGTTCCGCCTGCAGAGTTCCGCGCGGGTATCTATGGTGCGCGCACGCTTTGTCTTTTTATACTCACGAGGACCTTCACCTGGACCTGGTTCTACCCTGAACGTGAGAACCTGCTCTGGACCCTCAGACTTTCCTTTAAAGTTCTGAGGGGAAGTGTTACAAAGCAGCTGGTGCATTTACTGCACAAGTAAAGAACAAGTGTGATGTTTTATTTTATTGGACCATGTTCTACAGCTCAGAGAGAAGAATCCATGTACATGTTACTGCACCGCTGAAAACTGTTCAGTGAAGAAGTGGAATTCACTTCTGAGCTTTACAATAATTATTTTATTCATCTGTTATTATTTTCTTTCAATGTGGGTTAAGGCTGGTCAGGCTTAGTCAGGGTTAGTCAGGCTTAGTCAGGGTTAGTCAGGGTTAGTTAGGGTTGGCCAGGGTTAGTTAGGGTTGGGCTAAGACAGTTTGTGTCTCTTTGTGGTTGTCTCACGTTTGTGTGTCCCTCTGTGGTCGTTGTGTGTCTCTGGACTCAGTTAGAATCTTTGTTTGTTTGTTTATTTGATTACAACATGTTATTTTTAACAACAAGTGTTGACAGTCACGTCAGACAGAGGCTCCTGTCCAGGGGCCCTGACCTCCCGGGCCCCTCGGGCCCTCTCACGTTATTATCCATTATAACAGTATTATTTACTGGGCTGTATAATTATTCGGTTTCTATATTTCCATCATTTACCGTTGGTCCTACGTGTAGTTATTGTGTACTTGCTTTGTTATTAATGTGGTTGTAATAACGTGAGTCAGACGGATGTACGGCGGCCGTGTGAGGTCAAAAGCGCTTCGCTGCCCGTGCGGAGGGGCTGCTGTAGTAATGGAGGGGGTCACAGTCGGCCAGGTATTTGATGCGGAATGCATCCTCAGCAAACGGCCGAGGAAGGTAAGCGGAGGCCGGTCACGGTGCAGCGGGGGCTCATGTTGTCGCCGGGGCGGCTGTCCGTGTGTCTCTGACATTGTGTGTGTTTGTCCGCAGGGGAAGTTTGAATATCTGGTGAAGTGGAGGGGGTGGTCGTCTAAGTAAGTAGCTAGCTAGCCCCCGGTGCTAGCCGACACACTCAGGAGCTGAAGAACGGCGGCAGACAATGCGCGGCCGTGGCCCGGTGACTGTTCTGCCGCGGGGGGTTTAATCTGCCTGGGGCGGCGTAAAACCATCAGGGCCACCCGGTAACACCGGGACCGACGGATACTCCGTCAGACAGGGGCTCGTTTTTCGGCATTTCCTGCCGTTTTCTCGCCGAGCAGCTGATGCTAGAACCAGTATCCGAGCAGGCTCAGCGGCGGGCTCGGCTGGTTCGCCTGAAACCGGCGGAACCAGAACCACAAGCTGGTTCTGCTCAGTTTAAAGAGAAAAACCGGCGCTAACGTTTAACCGTGTGGTTTTATGCTCAGAGCCCAGAGACATTTAAACATCCATCATCTGCTCGGTCTGTGCTGCTGCTGCAGACCCACAGACTGAGACCAGCACAGGGCTGAGACCAGAGCCTCAGACCAGAGGGAGGACCTCAGCTCTCGTTCAGTCTGCTGACCCTCTAACCTCTGAAAAATATAAATAATAAGCACAAAGCTGTCAGTGATAAAGTGTGAGAGGACCAGCTGACGATTTAAACCTGTTTTAGATCTTCAGTTAATTTTCCTTCAGCTCTGAGAAGCTGCAAACACGAAACATTTGTTAGTTTCTCATCATTTTCTGTCATTTAGCCAGTTTACAGCTGCAGCCTGGTTTATACAGGAGAGAGTGATGAAGCGTGAGCTGATCATTTATACGACTGATTTAATGAAAACTCTTCTTTCTCTGATATTTTCAGGCACAACAGCTGGGAGCCAGAGGAGAATATTTTGGACCCGAGGTTACTGGCAGCGTTTCACAAAAGGTGTGTGTGTGTGTGTGTGTGAGTGTGACGTATGACTTGCTAACCTCAGTGTGAGTGTGTGAACTGTTGCTCACACACTGACGTCCATGTTTACAGCTTCATTACTGTTTACATTCAGTCACATTCTTTCACTCAAGCGACCGAATAAAGAAATCAGAGTGAAGATGTTGTGGCTTCGCCTTCAGGACATTTGGACAGACAGATTCAGTCTGAGGTGTCGGCCTCTGACGCTTCAGCAGCACCACAGAGCTGAATGAATTCAGGAAACACATCTGACAGATGATGTTTTGTGGATTCAGACGTGACTGAGCAGCAGCTTCATCAGAGTGTTTGCTGGTAACAGACTCTTCCTCACTCTCACGTCTCATCTTGATGATGCTGTTGTTCTTATTTCAGAGAACAAGAGCGGGAGCTTCTGTTCCAGAAGAAAGGGAAGAGGCCGAGAGGACGTCCGCGAAAGATTCAGGTGAAGCAGCTGGAATGCAGTCGGTTGATTTTTGATTCCAGGTTTAAAAACACGACGTCTCGCGTTTCACTCACATTATTCTTTATCTTTTCAGCAGCCGGCACCAACTGCCACGAAAGACAGCCACTCCTCGTCCTCCTCTTCCTCCGGCCTCTCATCATCGGCCTCCTCCTCCTCCTCAGAAGATGAAGATCACGCCAAGAAGGCGAAGCCGGGCCCTCGGGTCCACCCCGTCCCCCAAAAGAGGCCCCAGATCATGCTGGCCAAACCGGATCCCTCCCACAAGAAGAAGCGTGGGAGGAAGCCGCTCCACCCAGACCTGAGAGCTTTAAGACAAGCAAAGAGCAGACCTCCGCCCCCTCCGCCTCCTCCCCCTCCACGCCACCACCAGGCACTCAGACCGCCCAGAGACGAGCCTCGGCCCGGGGTGAAGAAGCCTCTGCAGCCAGCCAGCTTCACCTACACCGGACTGAGCAGGACCTCCAGAGACGAGTCTGCATCCGCCTCACAGACCACCACCAGCTCCTTCTCCCAGACGGCCGCCTCCAAACCCGGATCCCTCAGCTGCATTTGGACCAGCCGCTCCCTGCCCGCCTCCTCTCTGTCTGCCGGCTCCTCTTCCTCCCACAACAAAGCCAGTCCTTCACCACAAAGTAAGAACTCTGTGTCCGAGCTGAAGCGCTCCATGTCCGAGTCAGGCAGCAGAGGAGACGGGTTCAAAGTGTCTCCTCTGAAACAAAGCGGCGGCTCAGGGTCGTTGGGTTTGCACAGCAGCTTCGGGGGAGGCCAGGCGGCGGCCCAGCGCTCCCAGCTGGGCCAGAGGAGGCAGGAGGGCGTCGGAGGCCAGAGCGGGTTGGTTCAGCACAAACAGCAGAACTCTGCTCTTTCCAAACCGTCACCACTGTCCTCGCCCACGGCTCGAGACCGAGCCAACCAGGCGCTGAGCCTCCGAGCCCTCAACCTGCAGAGCGTCAGCAAGCTGCAGGCAGGCGGCAGCCTTCAGGGAAACAACACAAGCAGCGCTGCAGCTGCAGCGTCCAGGTCCAGCTTAAGAAGCGGCAGCACCGCTGTGAAAGGAGGAGCAGGGAGCAACATTCGAACATCAGCTGGAGGGCAGCGCTCGGGTCTGGCTGCAGGTGGCGCTACAGAGCAGGGCAGGGGGAAGGAGATGTTGGCGGGAGGCAGCTCCGGCCGCGGGAACGGCGGCGGCAGGCAGGAGGACAGGAAACACGGGCTGAACTCTCAGAACCGGAGCCTGAACGAGCTCAGCACCGGAGACTCCGACGAGACCAGCAGCAGCGAATCGGAGCACGACGCCTCGCTGTACGCAAACAGCAGCCGGCCCGGCCTCAGCAGCGACGCCGCGGGGTTGGACATGGAAACAGACTGGAGGCCGACCCGGAGCCTTCTGGAGCACGTGTTCGTCACCGACGTCACCGCCAACTTCATCACGGTGACGGTGAAGGAGTCTCCGACCAGCGTGGGATTCTTCAATTCACGAAATCACTGAGGGACGTCCGCGATGAGGCCTCAGTCTGCAGAGCTCAGCTGGACCCAGCTGTCTCACAGCGCTCTCCTCCAACAGCTCTCAGGGTTCCTACGCCGCCCACGAGTTCATCTCCCAACAGCTCAGTCACCCACAGATCAGACCGTACGTTTCTGTGGGTTCAATAATCCACTGACGTTACATAAGCTGCAGGACGTGGAGAGAGCACGCTGAGCGAGAGCCCTGACCTTTACACCCCGTTTACACTGATGTTAAAACGCAGCCTGTGAACTGAAGAATCAGAGGAGGGAGGAGGATTCTGTCAAACACTATGATCACACACTGTAAACAGTCCTACTGTTCAACAGTCGACTTAACTTCAACTCATTTTCACTAAGAAAACAAACACTCTGAGTGAAACAGTCCGGAGCCACCTGCTAACAGCTGACAGGACTCACCTGTGAAACGCTGGGTCAGGTGTCAGCTCGAGATCAGGCTCAGTGCAGGTGGACAGAGACTGGTCCAGGTCTCAGAGAGATGATTTGATGAAGGCTCATTCATTCACTCCAGAACAGACTCTTTAGTGAAGACCCACTGTCTTCTCTGGCTTTCAGATCCTCTCCTGGGCTTCATCAGTGGATAGGCTGTGCTCGGTGGCTCAGTTTAGCGGCTGCGTTGGATTAAAGTGTGAAACGGGGTTTAAAGCTACAGATGGACGTACCACACCACCTCTCCAGTGCCTCAGGTTCTCCTCACAGCAGGACTGTCACGCTCGAGCCCACTGCCACGTTCAGCTGCTCGTGATGATTAGTTTGAGTAGGATGTTTGTGCTCGTCTGACCTGTATCCAACCTAAATGTGTGGCTTTATCCAGGGCAGCATGTTTCAAAGAAATGTTCAAACAAAAAAAAAAAAAAAAAAAGAAGAAGAAGAAGTGAGGTCTGTCTGCGATCTGTAAACTTTCACCCAGTTCTCCTCGGACCAAAGGTGTTACGAATGTGAACCGTCCTGTTCTTCATGTTTGATTATTGACAGTGTTCCTTGCACTACACACAGTATAAATGTAAGCTGATTTCTCCTCTTCGTCTCAGACAGAGAGAGACATTCCTTCATCACTATTTCCCAGTTTTATACAGTTTTAATACATTTACCGTCACAGTGTCTTTTGGAGTTGAAATATGTGTTAATTTATATTTGTAAATATGTTTTTTCATGTGATATCTGATCTATCTGGTGCTCATATTGGCTTACTAGCTTCAGATACTTGTAGCCTGTGTGCCTCTGCCATTCTGACAGTATTTGAAATAAAGCATAAAGGATCAAAATGTCTCGTGGCTGCAGTTCACACCTTCACCAGCAGGTGTCCCTGCTGAGCAGTGAATGAAGCATCAGAGCAGACGGCTGATGGCACCACAGAGTCCGCTCCGGTCCCCCAGAGTCCGCTCCGGTCCCACAGACTCCGCTCCGGTCCCACAGAGTCTGCTCCGGTCCCACAGAGTCCGCTCCGGTCCCACAGAGTCCGCTCCGGTCCCACAGAGTCCTCCGTTGTCCCTGTCCTCCACATCAGTTTGTCTGAGCTGCGTGTGTCTGCAGTGAGGAAACGACACACAATCACACATGTTCTAACATTCGACTCACAGTTTGAATGTGACGTTAAAAAACAAGAAAATATTCGACTGAGATGAAAACATTAAATTCACTGAATGAACAGATTAATAAACCATGTGGATGCATGAATAACAGTGCAGTGAGTCATAGTGCTGCTTTATGAATGAGTGTTTGTAGGATCATCATCATCATCATCACCTGTAGCTGCAGCTGAAACAAAACTAAGAAAACAGTGAATACACGAGCTGCTGTCTGCAGGTCAGTGTGTGTGTGTGTGTGTGTGTGTGTGTGTGTGTGCGTGTGTGTGTGCGTGTGTGTGTGACTGACAGAAGCTATCATCCCACAAAGCTGCAGATTCAGTGATTTATGGCCAGAGCTGAGCAGAGAGGTGGAATTTTCCCAAAATAAGTTTGAGTAAACAGGCAGCGACAGAGGGGCCCTCACAGCACGCTGGTATGCATAAACAGTTTGAACAGTGTGGGGCAGTGTGTATACCCCCACCCCCTACCCCCACCCCCTGCCCCCGCCCCCCACCTCAGCTCACACACACACTGCAGAGACGCAGCCTCAGTCTGAACCTCTGTCAGCTTTACATGTTCCAGGCACAGAAACAACAAAACAACACAAACATACACACAACAAAACATGGAGGAAGAAGGCCTGTGGCACACGCTGCCCCCCTGTGGCTGCTGTGTGTTACTGCCACTCTGTGATCACATGTGGGTCAGATGTTCATGGTCCCCTCAGGATGAACTGGAGTGACTCTGACTTTTCCTCTAGCGCCACCATCAGGTCACATCTGAGCTAATGACGTTCCCATCAGCCTCAGCTGTTCTCTGTTTACTGCTAATTAGCAAATGTTAGCATGCTAACATGCTAAGCTAAGCCTGTGAACATTATACCTGATAAACATCGGACTCTTAAAGGCGTCCAGCCTTTTTATTGATCAGGAAACTTTCACAAAATCAGTTCATTGTTTGTTTAGATGAAAAAAATCCTTCGCCTCGGTTTACCTGTCAGGTGAGTCAGGTGAGTCAGTCAGCTGACTGACCGTCCCTCCACTGTGACTCCAGGGTTTTTATCACTGACAGAAATGAGCCATGAAAGTACAAAGATAAAACTCTGCCAGTGAAAATAACAAGAAAAACACTGAGAGTGTGTGATCATCATCATCATCATCATCATCATCATGTTTTCATCTCTTATCCAACTCTGTTACTGTTACAGTCAAAATATAAAAACAACAAAGCACAGACGGCTGAGGAACACACACACGCACACACACACACACACACACACAGTGACGGCAGCCTGTGTGTGTCTGTCTGGGACGGAGGAGTCTCCCTGTTGGCACAAAGACAAGCAGACTGTCATCAATCTGCTGCTGAACTAACACCACGGCCTGTCAACACAAACCTGCAGTCTGTTAACACACACACACGCACACACGTACACACACACACGCACACACACACACACACGCACACACGTACACACACACACACGCACACACACACACACACACACACACGTACACACACACACACGTACACACACACACACAAGCACACACACCTTTGCCTGAATACTGGGCCAAACTCTGAACTTTCTTCAGCTTTTATGAAACAATTTATTCATATTTGACTGAAACTGAACGTGTTGCTTCGTGTTGCTTCGTGTTTACAGACGGTGACTGAAAGTCCGACATGATGCAGCCTGAGCAGTGACCACACTTTTCCTGATGGTGGCGCTCTGAGGATGTTTACAGTCTCTTCATGACTTAGTTTTTATTTTTTTAACACTGGACATGAAGCAGTTTGGGGTTTGATGGTCAGCGAGTGTGTGTGTGTGTGTGTGTGTGTGTGTGTGTGTGTGTGGGAGGATGCTGGCGGCAGTCAGGCCTGGCGGTGGGCGGCTGCAGATGCAGACTGTCTCCTCACACCAGAGTGAAAACCCTGAAACGTCTTCATGTGACATCCGACCTCTCCCACTCGTCCTACCTGTCAAAGCCCGTGTGTGTGTGTGTGTGTGTGTGTGTGTGTGTGAGTAAATATTTTGTACTTATGAGGAAGGAACAATGGGGCGAGGGATCACACACAGACCAGATTCAGCTCCGTGTCGTCACAGTTTTCTCTCACACGCTCAGTGTTGGTGTCTAACGTCTCGTCCTCGTCTTCTGGTCTCACTCGTCCTCTGGTCTCACTCAGACCTGTGAGGACAGTTTCACCTGTGTAACCTGCTGACACACAGACCCACACAGAGCATATTAACATCACCTGAAGGTGTGTACGGACAGAAGCTGTGATCCGCTCTGCAGCGTGGTCGTGATGTACAGACAGGTGTCAGTGCATCACAGGTGAGACTCACAGGTGAGACTCACAGGTGAGACTCACAGAGTCCACACAGTAAAGTTAAATACAATGAAACCAACACAGATGAGAAGCAGCTAACGTGCAGCTGCAGCAGAAACTGGGTAGGATCCATGAGCATCTCACACATACAGACACACACACACACCGGGACACTCTGTGGACACCCTGTGGACACCCTGCGGACACCCTGTGGACACTCTGTGCTGCAGAGTTTGTTCAGCTGTTTGTGTGTCTGTGAAGCAGATTCAGGAGATCCAGCTGCTGATCGGGTCAGTGATGAGTCCAGATCACCTGTCCCTTTGTCTCACACAGGATCTGCAGCTGAATGAACGAGTGAATGATGGTGAACATGAATAAATAAATGAAGCTCACCAGCGTCTCCTGGTAGAAGTGGGCCCGGTTTTGGCCTGAGACTCACTGGAACATCTGGACCGCTTGTCGAGGACTCAGATCACAGGAGACACACGAAGAGTCCTGATCCACTTTGAACCTGCACCAGAGGAACAACCCAAAGATCCGGTTTCTCTCATCAGCTGATGATTCAGGAGAACTCAGCGTATCAAGAATCCAGGCTTCAGGAGCAGTGACCGTCGTACAGGTGAGTGACGACGTTTTACAGGTGATGAACAGTCTGAGCTGGATCAAAATGTCCTCACTGATAAAATCACTTCACCTTTTTACCTTTAAAGGCCGTGTCCTCACCTGAGACGTGACTGAGGAGATTTTTCACTGTTCACCTTCTGATTCAGATCCACGTGTGTTTGAATCTGATGCCACTGATTCACACCTGTCCTCTACAGCAGCTGAGGATCATGGGTAACGTGCAGGCTGAAGAAAAGTGAGGAAACAATGAAAACTGGTTCAAAATGAAAGTCAGTGGTTTTTATTTGAACTGTTTCCCTCTTCACCCTGTTTACATACATGTAACATACAACATGTCAGAAACCTCTGAACTTTCTCCTCCGGATTATTTTAATGAGTTTGTTTTTAATCATCCTGAGGTTCAGGGTCACCGAGGCCACATTTATCCCCCGTCTACAAACCAATCAATCAATCAATCAATCAATCAATCAATCAATCGGTCGATTAATCAAGAAAATAATCAGCAGAAATCAAAACAGTGAAATGCTGCTTGAACATAAAGACGTGAGGAATAAACCTGGTACCAGACAGACCGAGTGTTTCTGCCTGCGCTGCAGCTGTAACCGGACTGGAGACCCTGCAGGTGTTGTACAGGTGTGGTACAGGTGTGGTACAGGTGTTCGTGCTCTGACATGAAAACATAAATAAACCTGTTGTTATTAAGAATAAATAAACCGACACAGCGTGAGTGCGCGTGGTTTATGGACCAGCTGTCCCTTTTTATTTTACAGCATCTGAAGATGAGACGGGTTCATGAGGAGCTCGGGTCCAAACGGCCTCAGACGCCGGTTCTCGCGCGGCAGTTTGGAGCAGAGCTCCTCGTGCTTCCCGGCAGAGGCGCACACCTTCACGTTACTGTCAGAAAACGGCCTCAAACCTGCTCCAGGATCAGCGTTATAAATATGAACAGATACGATCAGATACATTAAACAAATACAACAGATTGATTATATTAATAATACTGAGCCTCCGCTTTATACAAAGTTCTGTGATAAAATAAAAACATGTACATCACATTTACATTCAGTCACGTGATCGGTCTGATCAGAGTGTTTTGGAGTTTGTGTACAACAGTAATGAGCTGATGCTTCGTATGAGTCAGAGCCACAGCGCGGCTTCAGTTCGGGCAGGAGCATTTGCACTCTGATATAATGGGATACTGAACCGGTATCCAGGCGCATTTCAGGCCCCCCTTTTTCTGCAGGCAGCGCCATCGCAGGATCGTAAAGTGAGTGGATTTGGCAGGTTTGCACACCATCCCTTCAGGGACCGAACAAGACCGCTTATTGTAGCAGCTCCCCACCTTCACGTAGCGCGGCCAGAATCTGCTGCCCAGGTCGTTCCATGCGTAAACAACCGGGCAGAAGGCGTAGGACCACAGCCACAGTTGCAGCCTTCTCCGGAGCTTTTTGCTCGGCTTCTGCTTCTTGCCGTGCTGGACCTCGAACTCCATGGCCCGGATCTCTTTGGGCATGGCTCCGGAGAGCTTCTGCCGCATCTCAGGGTCGTTCGCATCATCGTTCCCCGCGTATCTGTCCTCCGGCGGGGGGACGGACATGAACTGCGGGTCGAAGTGGCTGCCCAGAATGCTCCTGAGCTCCGTCTCGTTCAAGTCCTTCTCCTTAGGGTCCAGCACCGGATCCGGGTCCTCCTTTAGGTCCACTACGGGCAGAGTATCGCTGGGAATGGGACGGAAGAGAAAGTAGTGTTGGCACATGCCCTCCTCTATCCTGAAGCCCAGAGACAGTACGAGCATAAACACAGCCCAGAAATAACAGGAGTTATCCATCTCCTCTGTAGGCGGCGCGTCCCGAGTGCGACTCAGTCACAATCCTCCCAGAACGAACCGGGGGCGCCCCGGGTTTCCCTCTGCGCGTCTGCGGGGAACAAATCCAAGTCTGAGCCGAGAGCGCGCAGCAGACGCGCGGCTCGCACCGGGGGACAAACCGCGGCGCGACGCGCTCCAAAACTTCTCAGCAACTTCCAGACGCTGCTGCCAGATCAGGCCGAGGGAGAGGCAGCAGGACGAGGACTTCCCCACGTAACTTCACGGCCCATGACCCGGGTCCCCGCTGCAGAAGATCCAGACTCAGTGTCCCGGTGAGACAGCTCCGCGCCCCGCAGGTCGCTGCTCTCAGTCCGCATGTTGGCGCAGCGGCTCCCGCTGCCTCTGGTCCTCTGCAGCCAAAGTGAAGGCGCCGCGGACTGCACCCAAATATCCAGCAGGGCGGTGATGTAATCCGGCTCCCTCTGACGATCCAGAGCAGGGACCAGCCCTCCTGTGCTGACCCGCCAAAACACACACACACACACACACACACACACACACAATTTAAACACTAAATGTGCAGGAACCCGTATGTTCTTACGTCAGAGGAACCTCAGAAAGGTGAATTCAGCTCTGACCCCGTCACCCCCCTCCTCCCCCTCCTCCCCCTCCTGCCCCCCCCCCCCCCCCCCCCCCCCCCCCGTTGAATTGCGGTACTTGGGTAATTTTCTGGCCTGCTGATGGGACAGTGTGTGACGGGCGCCTCTAAACTGTCGCATCTCTGTGGAGAGGAAGTCAGAGGCGATTCTCAGATAAGACTTCACAGGGTCACACGGGGGGGCCACGGGGGACTCCGGGTCACGGTGAGGTGGATTGGGAGGCCCTGAGGAGAAAGATCCAGTCAGGCAGAGTCCAGAGTCCAGGGTTCAGGGTCAGACCAGGTCCGGGGCTCAGCCCTGAAAGTAACGTGTCCAGCACCGTGTTCTCAGCGAGGCCACGGTCTGTGCTGCATTTTACTCATGTGTCCAATGATCAGGTCCGAAAGACCGTTACTGACGTGGTCCCCACCGTCCAACCAGACCATCACTGCTGTGACAGGTGTCTCTCAGAGAGGAGGGGGAGGAGGACAGAAGCCATGTGGACACAGGCTCTGATCAGCCCTGCGTCTCCTGGAGGAGCTCGACTGTGTCCACAGTGTCCACAGTGTGTCCACACTGTGTGTTTAGTACTTTGACTGTAGCCTGAGAGCTTCGTCCTCTGCTGGCCTGATCAGGGTTTCGTTGCTGGATCTCAACGTCTGTCACTCGGCCTCTCGGGGTAAAAACATTACATCACGTTCACTTATCATCAAAAGCCTCGTTCTGCCATAACCACAGATCCACGGCGTTCTCCCCTCGTCTCTCCACTACAGACGGACACAGATCCACATGTTCCGAATCACTCCGGCCTTTGATTTTCCAGAACGCGGCTGCGATACGGCCCAGCAGTGTAGATCAGTGGCTTTCCATCCTCGTCCACTTCAGTGTGTGTTCCTAAATGTTCCCTCTGATGTTCCAACACAGCGTTAGTTTAATCTTAATAGCCAATCAGAGGGCCTCCCAGGACGGGGGACAAACAGGCCGGCTGCTTCGTCCGTGACCCAGCCTGATAAAAACAGTTGGTTGTGTATTTAATTCCCTCACGAGCGAGAGCTTTGATGGAGAGACGGCCGGGGCAATTTGGACGGTCCATTTGGGTGAGAAAGCTTCAAGGTGGCAGAGACAGGTCAAACACACAAACACATGAAACAGGCATTTGTCTGGCTCGGATTTCAGCCCCCGTCCTCGTCCCCCCCGTCCCCATCCCCGTCCTCTCCGCCTCTGAGCTGCACCAGAAGCATCGTTTCTAAGAAGCCAGAGGAACATCATCTTCCTGCGTTTTATCAAACATAAACAGATTCCATCACAGGAGAACTTCCAGGTTCTGACAGTTATTGATCTCTGATCGATCAGTGAATAAAATCTCAGGTTGATCCAGTTCTGACACAACAAAGAGAACAGGGTGAAGGACATGTTGTCTGAGACTCGCTGTCTTCAGGACAGACCTGGTTTTTCTGAAGGACACTTTCCTCACGCGTTTCACTCTGAGCAGTTTCCGTGCAGCTCAGACTGATCCGTGTTTCCATGGCGACGGCCGGGAGCAGCGATCCTGTGGCTTGGACCGACGCTCAGAAATGCTCCGAGCGCTCCGGCGGGAAAACTCCCTGCCAGTGGTGGTGTGAGATTCCAGTTGGTTCACACCCTCCCACACGGCGTCCTCTGACCGCCGCGGCTCGGCCTGCCCGTCCGGAGCCCGGCTGCAGCGGATTCCTCCAACACCTCCGGTCTGAGGCCTGAGACGGAGCTGAGGCCTTTCTGAAACCAGGCAGCGGAGAGACGTTACTCAGGACATGTGGTGGAGAACTGCACCGGGACTTTACTCATGGATTTTCATTCCAAGCCACTTTAAACTCTGACTCTCCTTTAATTTACTGATTTGTTAGATTCACGGTCACAGAGGAGGAGGGTGGAAACGTGAATTTCATACTTCTAAAAAACTTTTAAAGTTATTTCATCATTTTCCTCTGAAAGTTCAAATTAAACTGAGAAACTGTTTCAAAGGCAAAGACAAACATTCGCATTGTGAACGACGTGTGGAGACTTCACTCACTACTCGTTTGGAGGGAAACTAATATTTTGAGGAAAGTGTGAAGAAGAATTCAAATCATTCACTAAGATCAAAAATCAGCCGATTCTCAGGAAATATCACAGCAGAGCTGCTGCTGAAGCAGCCGGAGGCCTGACCGCGGTGTTGCGTTACTTCTAATTGGCAGAGCTTGACTCACATACCCAGAATGCCACAGATACGGCAGCGAGGATGAGGAGGCAGTGATGAAAACCGACTCAGGGACACGCCGACGCTTTATCTGCATCCGCCAGCTGACAGCAACTTCTGATAAAAGACAAACTCTCAGGTTTAAGTGCACAACGTCCACAGGAGACAACATTTATTTCAGCTGTTAAAATACATCCATTCATGTGACCTCAGAGAAAATGAATGAAAACACTGGAGGCTTTTTTTTTTTTTTTTTTTTTTTACAGTCCATAAAAAATCATTCTGTCCTTTTTCTGGAAATAAATAGACGTGGCATTAACGTAGCTCGGCTGTTGTTTCAGAAACAGAATCATGGAAGCTGATGTGATCGTCGTCGTCAGACATCAGCGTCAGGTGAGATAAAACAACACGAGAATCCACCGTCACGTTACGTCACGTAAGAGCTGAGCCCTGGAAACACCTGAAGATTCAGGTACAACATTCTGTCCATATTAAAACATTTCAAAATAAAAGTGTGATACACAAACTGAACTACCATCGGTGTCTGAGCCTGAAGCCTCCAAACGTCCGTTCACACCCTGAGCCTCTGTCACTGTGAGACTCGGTAAATGTGGTTTATTACCACGGGGATTTTTTCCTCTCACAGCTCCGACCGTCGGTTCTGTCAGTTCTGAAACAGGAGCTTTGGTCTGAGCACGTGACGAACACAGGCCGAGTCAGTTCAATGATTTCCAACAGAAAACAAAGACCAATAATCAACAACAATCAAAAATCCTGAATCAGGCGAAAAAATAAACGTATCAGCATGAAAACACTTCAGGTGCGTTCACTGTCCCTCTGACCTCCACATCAACTCGCCTGGATTCACTGTCCTCGCTCCTAGCTTTCTGAGATCTCAGCTTTTATTTTGGCAAGCCATAACTGACAGAACCGAGGGGCGGAGCCACGCAGATAAAATCCCATAATTAACAGTTTAGTGTTTTAATAACCAACGTTAGAATGACACTGAAGGAACCGTTGGTTTGACGTTTGGTTCTCGTGGGTTTGGGGCTGGGGGCAGAAGCTGATTAGCCTAGCTTAGCATAAAGCAGCGGGGAACAGCTAGCCTAGCCCCGCATGTGACGGACAGAGTGGAGCTGCATCTTTATGCTAAGCTAGGCTAACACGTCTTTAACATCAGCGAAAACCAAAACGTGGGACAGCTGAAACGCAGCGCTGACGCAGGGCAGCTGCAGTGTAAAGCTGTCGCTGTGATTCGTGCGTGAAGTGAAGCTGAACCTCGTTACGTTCCTGAATCATCTGTTTCCACACGTTCAAACAACACAACCTGTGAATTCACTTCATACGTCTCCATCACCTGCAGGACACTGAGCTTCTTACAGTCATTCGTGGTAAAAGCTGCCACAGTTAATGCCCTGTTGCATCAAATAGTCCATTAGCTTTTATTCCATAGTTGCTATGTGCAAACATTAAAAACGCACTTGTAAAATAGCGTGCATACATGAACCTGTGCATGTTCAACAGCTCTCACGCTCGCTGACAGCATGTTGATAGAAAAACAGAGAACACACCAGCAGCCTGTGAAGGAACGAGCACAACAAACTGTCAACACAACAGCACGACACAAACACCGTCAGGCTGACGGCGGGCCGGCCTGAGGGGCAAAGTGCAGACCCCTGACCCCCGACCCCCGACCCTGTCATGCTGAACCAGGAGGAGGCACAAACTGGACACAAAGCTTTAGTCCAAAAAAACCCACAACTACAAACTACGTCATGCCAACGACACACAGCTCCGACTGTTCATCCACATTCCAGGTAAAATACGTCTTTAAATCTGAGGATACAAAAATACTCCATGTTCTAAAGCCTGTGCTCATGTTTCAGACCTTTGGGAACTTTATATATATATAGATATATATTTTTATTCATTTTCTTTAAACTGACCACAAGTTAATTGAACCACATTAAGACCCGATGGGAGCAGCTCAGAAAAAACACTGACTGAAAAACGGGATTCAATCGTCACAGGAGACCACGATCACACGGACTAAACTGTTTCACTTCACGTAGAGGACAGTCCATGCTCTGAAGACGGGGCCACGAAAAGTAAGGATCTGCAGGAAACTTTGAGTTTGAGAGACTTGAACTAAACTGAGAGGTCTGAACTTTTTAACAAACCACAGTCAAACCACCGTGTGCAAAGTTCCTGGGCGGAGAAGCAGTGCTTGGTTTCACGTTGCATTGATTATTTTCTTTATAACAGTCGATGCCATGGGTTCTGAGGCTTGGCGGAGTTGAACCAGCAACTTAAGTTTAATTTACAATCTAGGGAGCTGTCTGAGGGCCGCTCAGCATGGGCCCCTGTAACACGCCGGCCAATCATCACTGTCATAGAGAGGCAAAGACAGGGAGGGAGGGGGGAGGAGGGGAGGACAGTGGTGATGTGAACAGCTGATGTCCAAGTTTGACGCTCGCTCTTCACCTTCGACCAGAGTCTGAGTTTATTTTAAAGCGACACTAGTTTTCTTTTGGGTTTCTCAGTTCTTCATTTAGCATCTGCAAACATAAGCAGCAGGATAGAAAATCAGAAAACATATTTCTGTTTGATTAAATTATTGTTATTAGTTTTCAGGTTTGCTTCCTTGTTAATGCAGGACCCTCCCCCCAGGAGGCCGAGACCCGTTCTGACCAGTGGAAGCAGAGACTGAATGTAGGACAGTTCCAGGTGCTAAGAAAGTCCCCGGTCTGGGTGCAGGACTCTCTGAAGGATCAGGAGCTCTGAGGTGAGTATCACAGGAATAACGACTGTGTGTTACATGCATTTCAAACACCACAATCTTACTAATCCGTCATCGATCTAATTTGTCTGATCTGTACCTTTGATCTGATAAAAGAAACACAAACAGGAAGTGGAACTTCCTGTGGATTCGTGTCAGCCCCATCTCCTTCCCACTGAAAAACTTCAATGGATCACAAATCAGACGTAAAAACTTGTGCAAGTTACTTTTCGGGTGTGGCGTCTTCTTCTGTCTCATACCTGTACAACACCCTGTAACAGCCCGTCCATCACTGCGAAGACTCTCACCCAGGTCGTGGTTTTTCTAAGTGCTGTATGAAGGCTTCTGGATTTACTCTTCAGTTCTGAGTTGCCCGTCCAGTTGCCTTTGTACAGCACGTAGAAGTCCACAGGATGCAGTCCGACTCTACAGCGTGCTGCTCAGGATCTCTGACACCTGGGCGTTGGTTTGGTCGTCTGAGTCTACGTCCTGGGTGCCGGCGGCTCCTTCTGGCTCCTCCCCCTCCCCTCCAGACTCCGCCTGTGCCACGACCACTGACACACCCGCAGCCTTCACGTTCTCCGTCATCTCTCCACCCCGCTCTTCCTCCCGCCCCCTCCTCTTGTGGCCCAGCGACAGCTCCTTGCAAGGCTCCACGAAGATCCTACGGACATGGGGTCGCGGCTCCCGGTGTCGGCCCTTTTGGGTCTCCAGGACGCAGGAGGCGTGGCTGACGTAGGTGGTGCCCTGTGGGGAGGGCAGGTCCCCGGGCAGGGGCAGGTCCGGGTCGAGCTGCTTGGTGTAGACACCCTCAGATAAAGATCCGGTGTGGCTCTCGCCGCTGTGGCCCCTCAGCCAGCGCTGGGGCCCGGTGAAGTACTGGCCCCTGTGACTTCTTGAGAGCAGTTTGCGTTTGGCAGGGGGGTTGGCGAGTGCCCTCAGGGGAGCAATGTCTTCCTGGTGACTTTTGGACAGGGAGAGGCCCTCCAGAGTCTTGGTGGTGTCTGACAGAACCGGAGAGAGGGGGAGGGACAGAGGCAAGTCTTTGGAGAATCTGGGAGACAGGGGGAGGGACGGAGACGTGGGTAGGGTCCTGGAGAGGGAGGGAGAGTGAGGCAAGCTGGAGGTAGAGAGAGGAGCGTCTTTGGATTTGGGATCCTTCACCACCGGGGAGAGGGGGAGGTCTTTGGGTGGGCAGACGCTGTACCTTCGAGAGGGGACGGAACAACAGGACGATCCATTAGATCTACACATGAACAACATGGTGTGTGTGTGTGTGTGTCCTCGCTGTGATTACACTCTTCACATCTGTGTGTGAACATTAATATGAAGCTTTATGAATCTTGAATGAATGAATGAATGAATTCTGAGATTCTCAGCAGAAGCACAATCACAACATGCAAACAGGACGCGTGCCATTTACACACAAACCACCTGAGCTCGTGGATCTGGAGCACGTCAGGGGCGCTGCCGCCCAGCGAGTGAACGGCCTGCTGGGACAGATCCTGGGGCGGAGAGTAGAGCAGGTCCAGCTCGCGGGGGCTCAGGGCGTCGCTGGAGTCGTAATCGCTGTCTGTCGGCAGAAAAACTTCGGACGACCCATCTTCGTCCGAGCCGAGCAGGGAGTCTGAAAGCACACAGACCAGAAGTCAGCTACACTTCATGTTTGCTCTGTGAAATTTGGATTTAAAGCTGCAGTGTGACGACCCACCGCTGATAGCTTTCCTCCTGCGGAGTTCAGGTGAGGGGGAAGGCGTGGGCAAGTAGTCCATGGTGGAGGAGGTGGAGTCGGTCTTTTGCTGTCCGGAGTCGCTTTCTGGAGCGTTGGCGTCCACCAGACAGGTGATGGGTACACCGCCCCGCGGCTGCCTGTAGCGAGCGCACTGCAGGGCGTCTGTGATCCAACGGAGGTCGCGACGCATTTCGTCCAGCTGCTACAGAAGCACCGAGCAAAACAAAGAGGAAAGCTCTGAATCTGTGTGAAGCAAGATTCATTCTGACGATGGTTTTAAACGTAGCCCAACATGATACCAGCGTCTGTTTCTATGCAGATGACACCTTGTTTATTTATTTATTTGTCACTGCTGTCAACACAACAGCTGACCATGACCATCAGTGGAAGAAAATCAATACACATTTTCAACGACTTTGTTAACACATGCAGCAGTTCACTCCTACACCTGGAAACACATGGAGACGTGGAAAACTAGTTCCTTAACTAGGACCTTAACTAGCTAGTTAGCTTAACAAGCTAGTTAGCTTAACTGAGAGTAAACTGCATCATGAGTGAAAATGTGTGTGTGTGTGTGTGTGTTTGCTTTTGAAGAGAGTGAAGCGTGATAAAACGTTAAGCAGTAATTAGCCGACTGTCTGACACAGAGCAGGAGAGCACTTAGTGCCAGACACACACACACACAGCTACACACAGCTACACACAGCTACACACACACACACACACACGCAGCTACACACAGCTACAAACACACACACACACACACGCAGCAGGGAGACTGACAGCAGGGATGACTCGGCTGGAAAGAATGCCGGGGCTGCGATGGCAGAGCGAGAGTCTGTGCAGAGAAAAACATGGAGGAGATTCCTGCTCGTCCCACGGAGCAGCTGAACGTCTCAGCTCCGAGTGTTTACCAACAACAGTCACACAAACCAATCAGCTCTTCACACAGAGCAGCAGCTGTTTGACGTCTGTCCATCAGTGTTATTCTGTTTCTTCATGTGTCTCCACGTGTCCTGCAAACACAGTGTGTGTGTGTGTGTGTGAAGCCATGGACGGCTGGGGAAATGATTTCACTGCTTTTCAAGACTTTTCAGGACCTGATCCCAGTGATCCCAGTGATCCCAGTGATCCCTGTGATCCCAGTGACCCCTGTGATCCCTGTGAGCCAGAGTTCCACATTCAGACACATCAGTGATCCACACTGTCACACTGGGTCACATGTTCCTTCATCACCGTCCACACACACTGTAGTTTATTCTGATTCAGTCACACACACACACACACACACACACACACACACACACACACACACACACTATAGGTATTTTAGGAGATTAACGTGTTCAGGAGGAAACAGAGTGAATCAGAGAGATCACTGCAGCGCTCGGATTAAGACCAAACCTGTATAACAACAACAACATCAGAAAAATAAACAAACTAAGTGGACTTCTCCTCCAACACGGACAGACTGTGTCCTTCTGGGAGACATTTCCACCAAAGATGAGATTTGGAGTCTGGAGCTGTGAGGAGGTGTCAGGTCGACGTGCTGCATCCAGAGGAAAATTCAGTCTGATGGACAAGTCTGTGCCGCGACGCAGCCCGAGACACATCTGCAGCTGATCACACTCTGACAGCAGCTTCACAGCTTCATGATTTAAGACAAAGTGAGACGCACAGACGGACACCCGGGGGCTTCCAAGGACGTACTGCAGCTCCATCTGCTCAGCGTCACTTCCCACAAACCTCAGCGACGGCGTGTTTTCCTGTTTGGCCAGTGTGTGTCATGGATACTGCATCAGTTCCCAACAGAGCTCACCCTGCGTGACGCCACAGCAGAGACAGAGTCATGGAGAAGATCGAGGCCTCTCCCTGAGTCTGATCACCTGAACATTAAAAACCTCAGCGTGTTGTTTATCTGCTCCTGGAAGGCAGATCTGAGGGTCAAACGCCCACGAGTCTTTAACTTTACTGACCTGCTGGTTAGCAGCTGTTTATGGTTGGAGGAATAAAACAATAAAATGATCATGGGTCATGTCTGCATGGATCTGACTGTCCACCATCCTGGTCCACACTGCTGTAATGTCTCCTGATGTCCTCAGACGTGATAAAGTGAAGCACATGTGGAGTGTGCAGACGTTTCTACAGATTTTCCTCCATCAACATGTGGAGAGTCTGAACAAACTGTCCAATTAGACGGCATCACGTCATCTTCACACACACACACACGCACGCACGCACGCACGCACGCTCACACACACAGAGTCCTCACAGGTACAGAAACCCACAGGTTTCACTGTGCTGACAGACGTTTCACACTCTGCCCTTCACATCAACATTCACTGTCTTTAATCACACACACACACACACACACACACACACACACACACACACACACACACACACACACACACACACACACACACACACACACACACTCTCCGTGTGCTCTGATTGGTATTATTTTTTCCCCTGACATTCCCTCTCTCTCTGAGCAATTTGTGGTCGGGGGCCACTTTTTTCCAAGCTTTAAAATCACAGACAGAAAGCTAGACAGCTGGTTACACACACACACACACATACACACACACACACACACACACACACACACACACACACACACAGAGCACCCTTGTGGTTTTGTGGTCGGTCTCCATTAACGGCGGCAGCGAGCTCTTCACAGAGAGAAATCTCCGACGGGTTCACTTACTTTACTTTTGTACTTTTGCACTTGTCGACTTGTGGCAGCAGCAGTTTAACAGCTCACCCTCCCAGCACTTCCACTTTACTGCATCAATAAATGTCTCTAATTGGATCAGCAGCTCATCTGTTTTCACACCGCTGTGATTTTTTTATGTTTTTCTCAGAGAAAAACTGGACATGAAAAAAAAAAGATACAGAGAATGAGGTTTGTTAAAATCCTCTCTGATGAGCTCTCAGCTGATTAATGTCAACTCTCACTCTCACAGCCACATTTACACGACGCCTGCAGGTCCAGGCAGTGACTTCACTCCCATAATCAGCTGGAAGGACTCGGAGTGAATCTGTACAGTAGCTGAAACCACATGGACCAACTTCTGAGAAGAAGCAGACTGATTCCAGATCAGCTGAGTCACAGATGTTTTCATCTGATGCATGAACGGACTCATTCAACGAATTTTCCCACAATTATTAGCTAATTCTGACGTGTTTCTATAAACAGGTGTCCAAACGTTCTCTGTGGATTTTCAAACCTGTGCAGCAGCTTCACCTGTGCGTCCGTCTCTCACCTGGATGTAGTCCAGGATTAGCTGATGTCTTTGTTTGGCTGTGGCCACCTCGCTGTCAGTGATGGCCTCCCGCAGTGCCTGCTGGGTAATAAGGGCATCCAGGTCTAAGACGGAGGACAGACGGCAGTACAGACTGATGAACTTCTCTTTGTAGGTGCAGAAGTGAACTGAAGACAGAAGAAACAGAAAGACTGAGATCAGTGAGCTGAAGGGAAGACGAAGTGCTGCAGCCTCTGTGTGTTTCAGCAGAAAAGTAAATGGAGTCTGGTACAGAACCAGCAGCTTGTTTGTGTGTTCTCCCCATGTTGCTCCTCACTTTCTGAGGATTTTCTGACAAGTTCCCGTCACAAGAACATCTCATTTCCTGTGAGCTGTGAGATCTGTGTTCTGCCTGTGAGAGGACAGAAACCCTGAGAACCTGAGAACCTCAGAACCTGGAACTCTGACTGATAGTCGGTGAAAACTGAGATGAAATTTTCAGGTCAAAGTGAAAACCAGAGTCATGTTAAAGCGTTTTATTCAGCAGCTGCTGTGGAGGTCAGTGTGTGTACAAAGAGAGAGTATTGTGCAGTGTGTATGGGTGTTATTGACACATTTTTGTGTGTGTGTTTATGTGTGTGGTGTGTGTGTATGGGGGTCAGTGGAGGGGCCGTCCTGCTGGAGCCTGCAGACTGATTTAGTGCTTTTCCCTGCAGATGTAGGCGTGTGTGTGTGTGTGTGGTTACCAAGTTCGAACATCTGCAGGGGGAGGTGGAGGAATCCCGACAGAGGGGTGTAGGGGTTGGACTGTCCGGGGGCGGAGCAAACATCATCGGCCGCTGGCAGCAGCAGCAGGAAGGAGACGCCGTGACCGAGCTCCACCACCTCCTGACTGTAGAGACGGAAGTGACGGGCCTACACACACACACGCACACGCACGCACGCACACACACACACACACGCACGCACACACACACACATTTAAATGTTTCCTCTCTGTTTGCAGTTACACACCAGCGAGTCGCACAGACTCACACACAGCTCTGTGTTTGGAGCGTGTACCTGATGCAGAGGTAGGTTGATGTGTTTCAGCAGGGACTTGATGGCCGTCTGCAGCTCGTAGTACAGTAAGGGGGCGTGGCTCTCCGCTCTGGGCTCCGCCTCCTCGCTGTCCTGGCTGCTGTGGTCCTTCTCTCCTGCGGCCGACAGCGTCTGGATCCAGTCCCACTCCTCCCTGAACACCACACGCACACATTCAGCACCGAGTCATCGGGTCTTTAACAGCAGCAGCAGGAGGCGCATGACGCCGACACACCTTCCTCCATGTTTGATTTGGTCGCAGAGTAAACACAAGTCAAAAGGTGGAACCTTCTACTTTATCTGAAGTCTGAAAACAAATCAACAACCGGCTTGTTTACACAACAACAGCTAACAACAGCTCACAACAACGACTCACAACAATGTGTTAAAGCAGAGACAGAAACAGCTGATCTGTATTCCTGCTCTTCCTACGTCTTCACAATCTGTCCTTTACTCTTCTTCACACACACACACACACACACACACACACAGTGTGTGTGTGTGTGTTTGTGTGTGTGTGAAGAAGAGTACACACACACACACAGTGTGTGTGTGTGCTGTTGAACATCCAGAAATTCTTGTGACAGAGGCCAAAGAGCAGAAATACCTTTACCTGCCCCAAGCTCCGAGCCAATCAGATTGGATCAAACACAAAAGACACACACACGCACACACATACACACGCACACACATACACATCCAGTAATGTAGGAGGAGTTACCTGCCCACTGACTCAGGGCAGGTGTGTGGTGTAATACAAGCAGGCAGATTAGTGTCATGTGTGTCGACTGAGGCCTCATTCCACAGATTTCAGGTCACACTCACACACTCTGACACACACACACACACACAGACACACACACACTCTGCAGGTTCATCTCTACCACACACACCTGAACATGTTCCTCCTCACCTGTCGACGTCATTCATTCAGTGCAGAGTTGTGTGTGTGTGTGTGTGTGTGTGTGTAACGTACCTGGAGACGTTGGCGTTCTCTCGTATGCGGGTGTGACACAGCATGTTGGGGGTCCGCTGGGACACCAGGACTCTGATCTGGTCTACGGAGCTGCTGAGCTTCAGGTAGCCCAGGTAGAGTCCCGGGACCAGCCGGTGGGTGCTGCGCCGCTGGTACGCCAAGATGTCCTGGAGACCAGAGACAGAAGCGTCTCACTCAGACCGGCTGTCAGTTGGTTTATAACAACCTGCTTCAGATCGAACAGCTGTGTGTGTGTGTGTGTGTGTGTGTGTGTGTGTGTGCGTGTGTGTGTGTGTGTGTGCGTCCTGGTCTCTTTGATCTGACGTCACTGCATCAGTGAAACTGACCTCAGGTTCCCGCCCTTCCTCACCTGTATGGTGATGATGAGGATGTCGAGAGCGTACGGCTCCTCCGGTGTGGACAGGGACTTCCTCTGGCTCTGCAGTTTGGTCACCTGCATCCACTTCCCGCTGAACAGCGAGTGCTGGCTCTCCATGTCGCGGATGGTCACCAGCAGCACGTTGCCATGGCGATCCTTGATGGGCTCGTAGTGGACCCGGCCCAGGTTGTGAGTTCCCAGGAGGTTCTGAGGGTAAATGTTAGAACCAGCTTTATGAAACGCCTCAGCCACTGAACCCAGGAACGACCTGATGACTGAGGATGTGAACACTGAAGTGAAATGGTTTCCTCCTCCAGCTGCTCCACAGTTCTGAACAGAAACTCGACTCTGAGGTCAAAGGTTAGGGAACAAACAGGATAAACGCACAAAGCTTCTTCTGAATAAAGTGAAGAGGTTTAAATGTGTGAATCTAAATGTGGAGCAGCTCATTAAAGCTGACGGGTGTTTGGAGTCCTGACCTGCAGCTGTCCGGCGG